>NW_005841953.1:2003869-2009739 GCF_000455745.1 Alligator sinensis
CCATGCTTACTGGGGTTGTATTTCTGGCCACATACCCTAACCCTAAGCCCTACCTCTGATCATCCTCCTCCCACTCTCCTCAGCCTCAAGCAGCCCCTTGGAGGCTGGAACTCTGCCAGCCTGCAAGGGGAAACTTGTGGATTCCCACATTTTTCTCCTTTAATAGGAAAAATCCATGATTTTTCTGCAGCAAATGGAAAACCCAGATATCTGCTGGTCACTCTGATACAGATAAATCCTGTATCACTATGTAAATATATTCATAACATTTTATATAATCTCTCTCTCTCTTCCTCTCACCAGTTCCCATGTAACTTTTAAGAATATGTGTGTGTGTGTGTGTGTGTGTGTGCGCATGCACGCGCATGTGTGTGTATGCATGTACACACACTTTTAAGAGTGTGTGTGTGTGTACGTATGTACACACACACACACACACACACTTAAAAGTTACATGGGAACTGGATTTGTCATTTAAGGATAGGTTTCATGTTTTCAAAGCATACTTCCTCCCAGAACAGAACAATAAAACACTTTAGAATTTCCAATGAACCAAATTCTTGAATGATGCTTCACTTTAGGGAAACTTAAATACATAGATTTGATAAAATCCATCTTTATTCCAATTTTACTTTAGTGTACGACATAGAATTTAAGAGTAATAAACCGAAATGAAACATTGTTTTCAAACAGAAAGTCAAAATGATATACTCCAAACAAGTTAAAGTAGAATATTTACCACTTATCAAACTTTTTTTTTAATTTTATTTTCATAGAAACCAGGAGAAAAAAAATCTTGTTTTCAACAAACTGGCTTTTTCCATTCCATCAGAAAATTTCTAATCAACTCTTAATAAGTACTTAAGAGATGCCTGCAAAATTTAATTTCTCTATATCTCTTGTCTGCTAGGAATTACTTCCAGACACAGTGTATTACCTCAGGCCTTCATCAACAGTTTTTCAGTTGCAGGAACCTCTGTATATATGGAATTCCCTGCAGTGCTACAGACAAGAATACAATTTCACTGATTTTGGATAGCCCTCAGCAGACCACAAAACTATATTTCAACAAATAACAGCATTAAAATAATCAAAAATGTGGTCCTTAAAATACATTGTTATATTTAAACAGAACCCCCAAAAGCATAAAACATTTTTTTTCAAGTTTAGTTTCATATTGCTTTTTATATTCATAATTGATTGTGGAAGCTTTTACCAGATGTAGGAAAAAATTGCCAGAATGTATTCAAATGAAATGACTTAAAGAATATGAGACAGTCTGGAGGTTAATAAAACCCACCAACTTCACAGGTTTCCACAAATAATGAGATGAAAACACTAGATAATTTCCAGCTATCAAATATTTCAATGTTTTAGCTTTGTTTGTTTCTGAGAGATAGTCAGAAGGATGGCTGAGGAACTGTAATGGCCTTCTGGGACAGGAAGAAGGTTTCTGTAAAAAATGTTAAATTAATTTTTATACTGGAGCAAAGTTAGAGACGGGTTGTTAAGGGATGGCCCTCTGCCATAGGGTGGAGTTTTGTTTTGGTATCCTTTTAGAGCTTGCAGGTGTTTGGCATGAGCTGAAATCAGGGCCAGCTGCAATATTTCAGCTCTGATACTTCCCTCCCAATATTTCTCAGAAGTGATGCATCAGGGTGATGTCTTACACCTGATGTACTCAACTTGTGTGGTATGACTGTAACTGCTCAGTTTAAAAAATATATCATTTTCACGGCTTTCATTTTTATTTTCAGCTTGCTGCTTTAATATGGTAAAAATGCATCAATCATCCTGGGTGGAATCTAGTAAATGTTAACTAACAATTTATTATTAAATTGTCCATAAATTGTCTCGTGTTTTTTTTAATTTGTGCCAGCCATTCAAAAACAACAGCCCATTGGATGGGATCTGTAAAAGAAATTACTCTGAGTGGAAAAAGAAAGAAAGAAAGAAAAAACCCAGAGAATACTTGCATTCCATTTGCTTACTAGCCAAAGATCTTTGTTCTTTCATAGCAATCTACAGTACAATGCATACCTGGTTTTGTTTTGTTTTATCTTTGGAGGAATTTGAACAGTTCCTATTAAAAATGGTATTCTCTTTTAACTTTATTTTGTTTGGAAAACCTCAAACCACACTGTATTTCATACACATGTTCCCATGGGTACATTAAGCAGGACCATACTGAGGTCATCTAGTAAGTTTTTAAAACTTTTTAAGAATTCCTTTAATGTACTGTACGATCTTGGCCTGATTAAAAGAACATATTTTAGAAAAAGAGAGCTTGGAAAAAGTCTGACTTAAAAAAATTCCATGCAAATAGTCTTTACTGTATCATTACAGTTCACAGGACCTTTACAAATGTACTTTGCTCTCATTTTTTGTTAATAAAAGCAAATTGTAAACCTAAAAGATCTTGGCTGAGCACATGTTTTTCTATCGACAGTATCAGTGATCCTAACAGAAGAAATTCTTCCTTTTCAACCTTTTTAACTCCATCACACATGTGCGCGTGCACACATACACACAAACACACACTGATAGACGTAACAGTGAGGAAGCCTGTAGTATTCATTTGTGAAGTTAAAATGAATAAAAGGTTGTAAGCAGCTGGGAAAAAGGTAGACAATGTTTAATGCCATTAATGGAAAATCTATATTACCTTGTTCTCCAACTTAGTCAAAAACTTCATGTTTTTGTCAGCTCATTACTTTATGATTGAAGCTATTAATGATCTTAACAATATGTTCCAGGGTCAGGCAATCTGTTTTTGTTTTAATCTGAATTTATTAAAGAATTTGGATGACCCTCTGGCCTCCAAATTCCACTGCCTTTGTTTGGTTTAATTCTATTCCATTTCAGTCCTCTGTTTTAGACTTGGCTTCCCCATCTCTTCAGACTTTCTTCCATTGCTCTTCAGTATTATTTTAACCTTTACCCCCTACTCTTGGTCTTTGGCTGCTAAAGGCCTTGTGTACTGTAAAGCATTTGTAACCCTGCTAACAGCTGTGCTGGCATATCCTCTGACGGTTTTTCATATGCATGCACTACCTCGGAAGCCTCAGTCACCAATGGTTTGAACCCACACTTACAATGACCACTGCTTTATATTATAAATTCCAAAAAAACCATGAGGAATAACAGCAATGAAAAATCAATGAAACTGCTTTGAGATGTAATGTTGCTGAATATCTATTTTACAGAATCATTGTGAGTACAAGACAATGAGGGAATATCCTACATAGGATGTCAATTCCAAATACATACTGATTAGAGGTAAAGAAAAAGTCTGCCCATGCCTCAGTGGTGTTTTGAGGCCTCTACAATGAAGCAGAACAAGTAGAATTTAAAAATGTTACCAGATTGTTGCATTAAAAATGTGCTTGTTAATGTAATTTTGCTACCATCTTTCCTAAATACACCTTTTTTCTAGTCTAGATCAGGCCTGAGAGAAGATGAACAGAGAAAAAAATGTCACACTATGGAGAGCATTTGTCTATTATTTCAAGATGATCACAGAGACATTGTACTGTTTATCACTAAAGATTAGTGGGAGAGGCTTTACATATCTGATCATTTGGCTGTTGTTATGACCTGGTGTGTTGGGAGGTATCTCGTCTTACTTTCAGTAAATGGGATTTGTGAATCCAAACCCTGAGCTGCTGCTGGATGTCCTGTCTTCCCAAAGTACTGCAGTACTTTCTCTAGCTTCAGGAAATGAATTTACAAGTAAGCACACAAAAGACTAAGGGGAAGAGAGAGTGTGTGCATGTGCATTTGTCACAGTGGTTTATGTGGTCATGTAGCTGCTGCTAATGCATGTGGAGAATGATCTAATGTGCACAGGTAAACACTAACAAATGGGTAGGTGAAAACCCAAACATCTTTGTTTGAACTAGTTCTAAACTATTGAAGCCCAGTCAGTCTTGGGTTAACTGGTTCAGGTGTGAGATTTCAATTGAGAACTCGTGCACAAAAGCCTTTGCCACAAAAATATTAAAATGCAAACAAAAAAACAAACAAAACAGACATCAAACAAGGCCCTTACTCTTGGATTTACTTCACAGGTAGGTTAACAGTAGAGAAAGTATACCTACCCCAGAGATGTCATGCTAAAATTTCATCAAAGGCTTAGGGCAGATTTGTCTCCCTTGAGGAGAGGGAAGGCACTGGAGAACCTATTTGTTTCTTTACCTGAACACAAGTAGTTTCTCATACTTATTAGCAAAAGGAAGGTGACATCAATAGGGAACACAACTGGAAAGCTACACCTCACTAGAAATACTTACATTTTATTCTGAAAAAGAAATAAGAGCAAAATGATAGTGTAGCATTTAGTTTAGAGGAGGGTGTGAAAGGGATATTTTTCTTACGAGTTTTGTGAGGGAAGTGGAAAATAAACATATCCTTCTCGAGAAACTCTTTTGAAAACCTGCCATTTAGTACCATCTGGCTCATTCCAAAGGCAAAGGCATCATTACACATCACTAGCATAGGTCATCCCTAGTGGTGATGATTTAATAGTGTCCAGAGAGGGGCAAAATCTCTGGACAAATTGAAATGTTCACTTTTTCATCATCCCCCTGCCTATAACCACCAGCCACCCTCAGGAAAATAAAGCCTCCTGCAGTGTACTGTTTAAAATGCACGCCTAATCCCTGTGAAAGTTATGAAGTGAGAAAGTTGGCCTGGTTATCCTCTACAGGCAAAGTCAGCATGGTGCATGCTGCTACCTCATTTCAAGGAGTAACAGTGCATTAATCTACAAAAAAAACCCCAAAACTTTGCAACTCTGATGCAGTGGTAGCCTGAAAAATGTGGACTCCTGTTGCACAATAAATGTATTCCTTTATCACATGTCCATGTGCCGCCCTTTTATTCTTCTGCTAAGACTTTAATCACATTCACAGTCTTGGCATGCATTGATGAACAGCAGACAAATGCAGAACAGACTAATCTATATTACCAGTTGCTCATATTTTCCCAATTCTTGTGGTATGCGTGGATTCCTTGAACATTCTCATTTCTTTATTAAATATTGATTATGGGGGTTTTGACTATATGTGCACATGCACATACATGCAAGTAGATTTGTAGTTTTTGTTGAACAGGGCATTTTATTCCATGATAAGAAAATAATTTGAATAAGATTAACTGTGCTATAAAACAGACTATTATGCACTTAGACACAAAGTGACTGAGTTTGTGTTAGAGAATCAATCCAACAGGCACAGTGGGAAAATTACTGCAATGCCAAGCCTTATGCACACAGGAAAGGGAACATATTTTAACCAAGTGAATAGTGCCTCTTACAAAGAGTTAACTTCCTGTAATACTAAAAGCAAAAGCTGAAGTGCTCTCAGGGCTTATCTGTCCTGCTCCAGTGGTGGAAGTTTAGGAGGATGGGGCTCAGCATGCCCTGCCCACCCAAATCACTGACACATTCAAGAGCCAGAAGTTTACCCAGGAGGCTGCTCCGGATGCACTCTCAGACCCACTGGATACTGAAGGCAAAAGAGTAGTTGCTGGGGATGAGTCTGGAACAGCCTTCTGGGTGGCCTTCTGACTCTGGAATGAGTCAGTAGACTCAAGAAGGGAGTAAGTAGGGGGAGAAGTACAGTGTGGGTGGGGCAGTAGTGCCCAACCTTTTTGCCCCACTGACTGAATGGGTGGTGCTAGGTCCCTCCACAGACCAGATCCAGGCAATGGGCCCAATCCCACTGTGAGAGAATGCACAGCCTGACCACGATTCGTTTGCCTGGGGATGGGGCATGGCAGAACAGCTTCAACAAGGAGGCATTGGGGGGAGGAGGGGGAAGCAGCTTGATCCAGTCCTGATCTGGATGCATGGGGAGGGGCCAGGGAAA
>NW_005841953.1:2009770-2017873 GCF_000455745.1 Alligator sinensis
CCTGGATCCAGATGTGTATATGGGGGGTGGGGGCAAAACAGCACCTATCTGGACACACAGGGGAGGTGAGGGGTGGAAACAGGCATGCAGGTGTGGGGCACTCCCAGGGGGTGGCCTGGCCCTGATCCCACTGCATGGGTAATGGCCCAGGTGAGGCTAAATCCGGCCATGTGGAGCTTCCCCTGCCAAGTGGTGCCAAGTTTCTAATCCATGGGGAGAGCCTCACAGACCAGATATTATGGCTCTGTGGGCCAGATCTGGCCCATGGGCCAGAGTTTGAGCACCATTGCTCTGTCCCATCCTCCCAAAGTCCTGCCATTGACACAAAACCGACTAGCCATTATTTCTGAAAACATCATGCTAGGAAAAAGAGTAATATCTTTCTGTATCAGATTTTCATTCTTCTCTATTCAAAACTTGGTCATTTCATACCAATTATATCATAGCTATATTTATACCAATATAATAATTATACATGCTTTAAAGAACTGTCACTTGTGGGAGTCAAGAAAGGATGCCTTCCAACATTTAGAGCATTGCCAGATTTGCCTAGAAGTATATTATGTTTTTTGCCCTCCAGTCCTTTGAAGGCTCAGGAACTTACAGCTGTTGAAGTGTGCAAGACATGATGCACCAATGGTCTGATACAACACGGCAAATCTCATATTCCCAAATAACTATTCATTTTAGGGTTGGTACTCAATTACTGTTTGTGATTACACCATGTTATTGGCCTCATACTCAATCTGAATGACTTGCATCCCATTTTTTAAAGTAAGGGTGGTAGAAATCAATCATGTAGCATTTGTGAAACACATGTTAATGACATAACAAAAAGGCTTAGCTAGAACTGACCTGAGGATCCGAGAATACTTGCTGCATAGTGTTGATTGGACCATATGGAACACCACTGCCTTCAAAGACTTGTAGCCATTTGGTGGTGGTTCTTTCTGAAAACCTGGGAACAAACAAGGAGCATGTGGTTTAGACTCTCCATTTCAGATTCCGAAGTGCATATAGCACCCTCTCACTGATTTTATCCTAAGCAGTCAATAATATAATAAAAATGTGCCACACATGTTCTTTGGAAATGCAAAGACCGACCCTTAGGGCAAAGAACTTAGTTACACTGACTTCAAATTCAAAAATCTGATTGTCTGAAGTAATCCAGCAATGATGCAAACCAAAATTATGAGCAGCTTCAAATATGGATCAATGGGTTTCCCTCCAGTTCTTAATTACAGCAATGTGCTTCATATTTTTTTTATTTTATTTATTTATTTAACAACAAAAGAAAAGACATGATGTGGGTAAGGGCCTTATGTATGACACTGTTCTATTTTTGTCCAGAAAGAGCTGATTTAAAGCAGTACAGTGTTTTCCCTCCATTACATCTGAAACACATGTCAGAATTAACAACCACAGTTTTTGGTCAGATAACAATATTGACTACATATTTATTTGTTGTAAGATTGTATACTCTGTCCTAAGGATATCCAGTTAAGCACATACACACTGTGCTTACCCTATGTAATTCAAAGTTCCCTGATTTTTCATATAATTTAAAAAGCTTTACCCACTTCCTTAAAAGTATTCAATTTTCAGAGTGCTGGAAGTCCTTCTCTTTATTGTTTTTCTGTCTTCAGATGCATGCAGCTGATTGCCAAAAATGCATTTCTGTGTCTTACCAACATAGCACAGTCTGGAAGCAAAGGAAATAACCAGCAGCTGAAAAGGTGATGCTTTTTATTGGCTTCCGACATTGGGAAGCAGAAATGATACAGAGTCCAACTTCTAACCTCATGTAGGTATGTATCATAATGATCAGACTTTCAAATGAGAATAAATACACACACACACACACACACACACACACATGCACACACATCAGTATATATACATACACCCACTCACAGTCTTAAAAACTGAAGGTGAGGCAAGGAACATGTAAGATTCAAACACCTGAAGCAAGCAAGATGCGATAAGTTTCTTGATAAGTTTACCAGGGAATACCAGCAATGCAAGTAGTTTATCATTACCAAGTTCCTTTAATGGAATAATAAGCAAGAATTTTATTTTTTTATTTCCTAATGCCCAAACTTCTTTTGCTGTGTAATAAAGCATACCTGAAGAAATATTATTTAAAAAAGGACTACACAGAGTAATACAATTTTTCCCCTTCAATGTGTGTTTAAGCTTTGCCACTGTGCTGCCCATTCACCTTGTTTCAGTGTCAGAAATTCACCACAGTTCTCTCTGGTCTTGATTCACCTTAATAACAGGTGCCATGTTTAAAAGGTTGCTCATCCCCTTTTCCAGATCATTAATATAGGACATATATTGGAAGCTGGAGGCACCCTGCTGTCAGCCTTTTACCACAGTAGAGAATGACCTTTTATTCCTACTCCTTGTTTTCTGCCTCCTAGACAATTTTTGATTCATGACAAAACTTTGGTTGTCATCTTGTGACTACTTAGCTTCTTAGCTTATACTATTTTCTGAGAGAATTTTTGAAAGTCAAAGTAAATTATAGCAACCAAGTCTCCTGTATCCATTGCTTCACTGACATATTTAATATATAAGGCACAAATTTTGCAGAAACTGTGCTGGTTGGAGTTGATCATCTTGTAATATTCAACTGTTATATTAATAAATTTTAATGATTATTTTTGCCACCTTACTAGGTACAAAGACGAGGCTCACTGGTCTGTAAACCCCAAGACCATATATAAAACTTTTTTTGAAATACAGAGACAACATTTGGTACTTCTCTGACCTTGCAGTATGCTGCTACCTATGAAAGCTCATGCCTTTCTGAACCAGTTAGTCTCAAAGGTGCCACCCTGCCCTGCCCTGCAATATAGTAGCTGTTTTTATAAGCAATTTAATATTTTTGCTAGAAATTCAGACACTTCCCAAGCTCCTACTTGGCCTGGTGACTTAAGGCTTTTTTAAAATAGTAGGGTCCCCCCCCCCAGCACTGCTTCTTCTGACACCCCACACTCTGCTCATACCTCATCCTTATTACTAAAAAAGTACAGACCCAACATGAGGACTTTCCAAACATCCTTTGTGGCGATAATCGAGGCAAAGGAAGCATTTAGCTTCTCAGCACCCCTCGCCCTTCTTCCTTAATTGGTCTCTTTAGGCCTTTGCAGTCCAACAGACCCACAGATTCTTTCACAGGCTTCCTGCTTATGATAGCCTTTATGTCTTTTTGTTCTTCTCTCTCACAAATTGAATATAGATGTGCTGTATGGTTGAACTCAGATAGTTATTCAATAAAAAGCATACTCTAAAATTGGAGCCTTTTCAACAAGAGTGTCAATTACTTAAGTCTCTATAAACATTATGCTCTCATGGCAAGTCTGATTAATTTTCAAGACAAGTACATTCATCATCAGTAGAGTTACACAAGTGATCTTGAATGTTCTGTGAAGTAAATGCGTGTCACTTTCAAATCATACTTGGGGGCTGCGGGGCCGCCTAGCTTGTAATCACAAGGGAACTTTTGAGGTTTTAATATTTGTCTATGCTTTTTCCTGCCAGGCAAAGAGAGGGAAACTTACTGCAATTTTGTCAAAAACAAAGGGTGCACTATTTTAAAAATAGATATTTTTCAAATAAAATCCCATTGTCTTGGTCTTATTTATTTATTGGTGGTTGGGAAGAAGCCGAGAAGCTTTAAACTCAATCAGTCAGACACGTAACATTTCTACATTCCATTTACCCCAAAGGAGACATCCATCATTTTCTCTGAAATTGAAGCTCTTGACCTAAATCAGATGTGGGATGGCTTCCTTTATCTGTGCTGAAAAGCAGTATGAGCCTGTTTTTATTAACACATGGATAAAACTGTATAAAAGAAAAAAATACATTCAGCTTTCCAAAGGAAGAATACGCCACAACTCTGTCCTCAGTCTCATCCTAAACTATTTTGTTACTGCTCTGCCAACTTTATCGCATGACAGGACAGCAGCATCAATACCTAACCAGCATGAATTAAAAAAAAAAAAAAAAAGAACAAGAGGCTTAAAGTCTATGATTCCTAACCTTGGCTGGATTAAGCTTGGGCCTTTAATAAATTTTAAGGTTACTTGTTCTTTGGCTTTACCGGCAGTGGCAACTGACTACCTAGTAAGCAAAATGCTAAATCATGTTATTTAAGCCAATCAATATTGCAGGCCTTTCCAAGCAAAGGAAAGTGTTGGTATTATAAGTACTCAGCTTTCCAGAATATAAACACAAGGTAGCAGAAGATTAAGATTTTTTCATCAAAAGCATAGAGCTGGGTACCTCCCATACCATGGACATATGCAAAAGTACTGCTCTACTTCAGATCACCCCTTTGTCTGCACAAACTGTGTACACATTTGCTTGCACAGCCTTTGTGTGTGTTTGTTGGCATGGGCTCTGTATGCGTGTGTGCGCACATGCATGTGTGCATGTTTGCACAGGCTCTGTGTGTGCTTGTGTTTGCATGTAGACAAGTCCTTATCCCAGCACTAAGGGCCAGCGAAGGTGGAGTTTTGCACTGGCATGGAGATCCCACGTGCCACATTCTAGAATTGGAGCGCTACACAATTATATATATAAATAAAGTGCTTAGTCCGTCTGTCTGTGTGTCTGTACTTCTCTTGGGGAGCATGGCTCCAGCCAGTGCTGTGTCAAGAATGCCCATCAAGAATGACGGGTGGGGTGTGGCGTGGCTCCAGTGGAGCGGACCAGGTGGACAGGGAGTGGGGGGAAGGCTGGGTGGGTGTTATGGGACCAGACGCGGAGTGGGGAGGAGCGGTGGTGCGGAAGCGGTGGGGGTGGCATGGGGCCAGACACAGAGCGGTGTGGGGGGTGTGGTGTAGGGCGAGATGCAGAGTGGGGGTCACTGGCTTGTAAATTATATGGCCTTCTAGGCTATGTCTGTTTGGGAACTTAACTATACTCCAGAGCAGTCTCTCAAAGCCTGCTGTGTTGCTTTTGACAATCTGCTTCTTAAACCAAGAGCATGTAGGTCAGTGTGTCAAGTGCTGCAAATGCACTGATCAGTACTGTTAAGGCTCTGTGTGTGTGTGCCTGTGTGCATGTGTTTGCACAGGCTACGTGTGGGTGGGTGTTTGTGTGCATGTGCACAGGTTCTGTGTGGGTGTGTGTTTGTGCACATTTTCACAGGCTCCGTGTACATGTGCGTTTGCACGGGCTCCGTGTGTGTATATGTATGTGTATTTGTGCACCATTGCACAGGCTGTGTGTGTGTGTGTGTGTGTGCACGCATTTGCACAGGCTGGGTGTGTGTTTGTGTGCATTTGCTCAAGCTGTGTGTATGTGTCTGTGCATGTTTGCACAGGCTCTGTACATGTGCACGTTTGTGTGCATATCCACACGGGCTTTGTGTGTGCACATGCACATGTGTGTTTGCACCAGCTCTTGTGTACGTGTGTTTGCACCAGCTGTGTGTGCGTGTGTGTGTGCGTGTGCGCATTTGCATAGGCTGTGCACACCTGTGTGTATGCATTATTTGCTGGGTTTTCAGACTTCCTCTCTACTCTGATACTTTAAAATTATTACTACAGTCTTTTGGTAGGACTGATGGGTTTTGGTATTTGTTTTGTTTTCTTTTGTTATTCAGGTAACCAGACTCTTTGAATAGGGACATGAGAAAAAATAACTGATATTTAATTTGTCAAGTTTATTAGAGGGAAAAAAGCACAATGATATAATCACATATCAGTTACTAAGCTAGGCCTACCATGGTAAACTTACCACACTCCAAAGCAGTGTCCTCAAGCTTTGCTGTGCTCCTTCAAACTTGCTACTGCCTGACCTGTTCCACAGGAGGAATAATTAGCACGGGGAGGGGTGGGGGAAGCCCATTGACATTGTTACTTAACAGTGCTGATCAGTGCATTTGGAGCACCTGACACACTGACCTACATACTCCTGGTTTAAGAAGCAGCTTGTCAAAAGCAACACAGCAGGCTTAGAGACACTGCTCTGGAGTATAGTTAAGTTCCCAAACAGACATAGCCTAGAAGACCATATAATTTACAAGCCAGTGACCTTGTAAATTATATGATACTAGCAAATTGCCCATCAAAAATGATGGAGGGGGGCGGGCGGGGGGGAGCCTCTATGTGGCCAGCGCCACCACCCCACACTGCCGCTGCTCTGCATCCAGCCACGTGCCCCTTCCCCCACTCTGCATCCGGCCCCACACCACACCCCCCATACCACTCTGCATCTAGCCCTGTGCCACCCCCACCGCTTCTGCACCACCGCTCCTCCCCACTCCACGTCTGGCCCCATAACACCCACCCCGCCTTCCCCCCACTCCCTGTCCACCTGGCCCACTCCACTGGAGCCACGCCCCACCCCACCCCACCCCACCCTTTATTCTTGATGGGCATTCTTGACACAGCACTGGCTGGAACCATGCCCCCCAAGAGCATTACAGACACACAGACAGATGAACTAAGTGTTTTATATATATAATTGAGTAGCGCTCCAATTCTAGAACGTGGCACGTGGAATCTCCGTGCCAGTGCAAAACTCCACCTTCGCTGGCCCTTAGTGCTGGGATAAGGACTTGTCTACAAGACTCAGGCTGCAGACATAGGGCATTTATACACATACCTTTTCATTCGGTGACACACCAGAGATGCACCACTGATGCGCACTGTGCTGCACCGCGTGCAGTTCTATAAGCAGCAAAATGCGCGCAGAAAATAGCAGCAGTGCACTTTTGAACTAGAGCACCTCCGAGTTCAAAAGTACACCAGCACCATTTGCTCAGCGCTGACGTGGAATTTCGCCACTTATACAACTGCAAGCATTGCAGCGCCAGGTGCCTGAATGTGTAAAAATGCCCCTAAGATCTAACTGTGTATTCAGGCAGGGGCTATTTTTTTGTTCCTAAAATGCTCATTCTACTCTCAGATGTGAGTGTACATCTGAAATCAACAAAAGCTGTGAATGGTTATCAGCACAGAATCTGGCCTTTATTTGTAGAGTCATTTTCAATTTGTAACTGTCTATTACCTACCAGTATTTAGACACTTGAGAAGATTGGGTTTAGTATATTAGTCAGTAGTAGGGAGCTAAGAATATAAGCTTTTCCAATTTCTAGTGCCTACTAACATTGGAACTACAGGGAATATAGGGGGTTGACAAAGTCAGATCATTACTGAACTGCAGACCTTGGCCTTCAGAAAAGGGGCTTACACTTCATTCTCTTTGGTAAAACTTATTTTAAATCCTAAGGAGTGTTCCCATGTTTCCCCTGTACTGAATCATACAGCAGCTGATTGGCATTAAAAAAGGGGGGTGATTAAACCTGCACTTTTTATAAGTAGATATTTCAGATGTCTTTTAAAAATAATCAAGAGCTCCCATTATGTATAAAAGGTTAATGGTTTACAAATAGGAAGAAACTAGTTCTACAATGAAAAACAAAAAAAAATGCTAATGAGTTTGGATTTTTGATTGGTTCGAACTTCAAAAAATGAAACAATGATACATCAGCTTTCACTCGCATGAGCTGTCAACCTGAAATGATGCATTTATGCACCACAATTATACATGTTAAAAAATTAGTATGTACACGGGAATGAGAAAACTATGCTGTTTATGGCCATAAAACCAAAGTTGGAAGTCTAGACAAAAACATTTACTGTTCAGGTACTCAGTCAGTCTCTAAAAGTAAATGTGGCTTGTCCTTAAATCAGAACTAACAGGCATCACTAAAATAATAAAACTATTTTTCAATCATCTACCCAGTAAGCCAATGTAAAAACATCTTTTACTTCAACACAGTACAGGAAATGTCTAAAATATGGATTAAAATTGATCAAATTGGATTATCAAACAAAAAGGATTATATTTTACCCCCCTGGCAAATGTCACTTTTTCTTTTAAAAAAAAAAAAAAATCTCTGCTTTCTATTAATTCCTACTGAGAGTCATGAGACAGCTTTTGCCTAGCAAATTTCAAACCATTAACATGACCTGATTTCCATCTCATTCCTTGGGCAGGCAGGGGTCAGGAATGTTGCAGAAGCACACGCAGTCCCTGGATGATGTGGGGTGGGGAAAGCTAAAAAATGCTGGCACT
>NW_005841953.1:2017904-2108869 GCF_000455745.1 Alligator sinensis
CCAACCAATTAAGAAAGCAGTTTATTCTAAAGAATAGATGTGATCCATGTCTGGGAAAACAGATGCCTAAAAATCACAACATTTCAGGACCTCCTATTTTTTTAAATGCATAAAACCTTTCCTATTACCATAGGCTTTATATAAACTTGCTTGTACAACATCTAAACTGCTGGTATCGCCATCAAATACACTGATAGCATGCCTTTCAAAACAAAATGCATGTTTGAATGAGACAAATGTATTGTGCGACTTTCTGTAATATGTTCTTTACCTCCAAAATGTATGTAAGATTAAATTTACTTGAGTGGTCATTTTGTTACTAATTTCCTCAAAGGAAAATGATTTCCCTGCATGACTCCTGGTTACTAGGGATGAAGTGAAATTAAAGGTTTTCAAAAGCATCCCTGTGATGAATATGACCCAAAAAGTGAGAAATCAACTACATCTCAGGGTACAAAAGTACTAGCTGCAACAATATCAAATTATGTTAATAGATGCAGCGATGTATACATGGCACAGCTAAGCAATTATTACAGCTGTATGATTCTGTAGTAACTGTAGCAAAATCACTACAAGGTTAACCCTGTTTCATTGTTAGGGTGATTTAGCTAATTAGTGTTTCTTTACCATCATGTAGATTTAACATTTACATTGCAACAGTTGCTCCTGAACAGCAGCTCCCCCTTTCCTTTTAAAGAAGCTAAAATGTAGACTTGTCAATAATTTTAATTAAAAGGAGAAACCTAGCTTCTTTAGGAGAACCTACCAAACAACAATTTGCTACGGCTCTCCCATATATGTGAAGGGCAAAGAAACTGTCCTCTAAAGATGGTTTACAGACACCTAGGTTAGGGACAGAAGTTATACATAAAACAGTTTAAGTGATCAGAAACTGGTTTAAACCTGTAACAGAACAGAAACTCAGTACACATAAATCAGTTTCAAAATGGCCAAAATTGGTTTAAGATAAACCTGGCTGAATGCAGTAATAGACTTAATTGACTGAGATCAAACTGGTTTATGGAACTTCTGTCCCAGACCTCTGCCTGATTTAAGTTAAATCACAGTCCATCAGCATCCTGCCATGCTCTGCAGCCCTGGGCCTCTCTAGCCAGAGCACAGGCAGGGGCATGGCCAGATGCCAGCCTGGCATGGGCCCACTGAGACAAACGGGGCAGGGAAGGGGCTTATTCCTCCCTCCCTCCCTTCTCCCACTGGGGAGCCACAGCCAGGGTCTGCCAGCCCCAGCTGCCACCCTCTGCCACTCAGCCCCACACAGATTGAGTGTCCCCTGACAAAGGCTGCTGCGCCATGGCCAGCCAGACCTTGGCTGGGATCCCCCTGTGGGGAGAAGGGAGGGAGGGGAGAATAAACCCCCTCCCTGCCCCCTTCACCTTAGGGGGCCATGCCAGTCTGGCGTCTAGCTATGCCTGACAAGGAATCTGACAGGGGCAGCAGCACCATGGTGTACCAGGGACCGCAAGCCTCTTCCCGGTGGGGGAGCTGAGAAGGGGTTGTGCTGCAAGCGGGAGCGGGGTGGGCAGAGCTGCCATTGCCTGTGCGTGGCAGGTGGTGGCAGCAGGGCTGGGAGGGGTGGCTAAGATGAATTTTGGGATGATCACAGCCCCCAAGCCTTCCTAGTGCAACCGCTGCTTAGCCCACACATTGCTACCCATCCCAGCCCTGCCGCCACCACTGCTTGCCCTCACTCAGCTCCATAGCCCCAACCCCAGCCCTGAGCTGGGCTATGGAGGCAGGGCCCTTCCCAGTTGACTGTAGCTCAGGCTGGGGCCGTGGGAGCTATGTGCCCAGTTTACTCCTGGCTTCTCGTACCCAGGCTAAACCAAGCTGTCATGGAGCCACCACAGTGGGCAAGACTTCCCCCCTTCTCCTCCTCCTCTCCCCATTTAAAACAGTTAAATGTACATTTATCCATACCTTGGCCATAGTATAAAAATCTGAGCATAAAAGGTCTTTTCTCTCCCTCAGCTATCTCCTGGCATTTACACGCACATATGTTCCAGCTTGCCTGTGACCTCTTATACTAGATATATACAGCATGATGTCCACAAATACTCACTTATAAGTTCCATTATAAATATCTTCTTCAGTATAACAAAGCTTTCAATTAGCACAAATAAAACTGCTGGGCAGTTTGGATAGTTTCTACAAGATTTCCGATTTTCATGTTTCCAGTGCTTGTGGCTATCATATTTAAAGATATCTGCTCCTAGAGAATCTTCTAAAAGTACATTATCTGGGAATGAACTATGCCTAGCATAGACCCTATGCTAGAAAGACATCACAGTGATTATAAACATATGGTACAGAGAAAACATAGAATATGCATTATTTTATTCATGCAACAATCTCCTTTGGTGGGTCTCACACACCAAATAGCCATTTTTCATGAAGGAACCTTCTTCTCTGCAGCTGAGGCCATGCACAATAAGATTCCTCTACCACTGACCTTATTTGAGCCTAGAATAGGTTTCTTGTATCTCTCTGCTTCATTGCCTATCTCCTTTCAAAGCTCACTCTAATCATTTCTTTGTTACCTGTTAATTAATAATCTCTCTCTCACTTCATCATTAATTAGCTCCAAAACTGTTGTTCTTTCAGTAAATAATTTGGGGGTACTTTTTATGAAAGATGCTATACAAAAAGAATGTGTATTGTTAAACGATTATCAAGTATTTTTTGCAAATTCACAAAATGGATCATTAGTCCCCAAGTGTAAAGTAAATATGCAATTAGACTCTCCCCAAAATAACTACTTCAAGTATTTACTGAAGTCTCACTTGTGTTTGTGACTAATTAGACTCTTTTTGACTAGTGATCAGTGACCTATCAGACCATAAGTCCTCAAAGTCTTTGAAGTCAACATGGTTGCACTGATTTACTTGCAGATACAATCTACCATGACAAGTCCCACTTTAAAAGATTTTATGGTCATTGGATTAGGTGATAACTACACAAGATTTGGTTTATTAGATAAATGTAGGCACCACAGTCTGTAGTGAAATTTGAAAAGCTTTCCAAGAGAAAGTCTTCCAAATTTTCACGCAATAAACAGTATTTACAATGAAACAACTCTATTTTTCCTCCCCATTATATCTGCATCTTCTAACTTTCCAAAGTACAGGAAGTCCTAATTACTAATTCCTCTCTTTCCTTTTTACTAGGATCATTCAAGAACAGTCAAATGAGGGGAACCATTTGACTAGAGGATCAAATTTGTTGTAACCCAGAGGATGATGCCAGAAAGTCTTCAGAGATAATCAGAATATGTCCTGTCTTTCTCCCTCCCACCCTTTCCATATGTTTGTGCATAAAAAAATGGACACAGATCACCATTTTTAGAAATACCTTGGCTTTCCAGTGCCCCAAGAAAGTGGCAGTAACAGACAGTATATGGGTTCCCGTAGCCACTCATACTTGTTAGCATAAACTAAATGAGGCAGTCTTAATAGGACCAGTCTTCATCCTTTACCAACAGTTTAAAGACACTCTAGAGAAGGGAGGGAGTGCGGTGATGGAGGTGGCAACCAGAATCAAACTGGTTCTCAGATGTCTAAACACTATGCCAAAGTGAAGCTAGGCTTCAAGACATCTCAGACAACAAAAGCTTCCCCCAAGAGCACTAGGCACTACTGGTGTGGCTTTCAACAGAGCACTAGTCCCATAATACAGCTGGAGAGGCACCAGTCTATTTATAGATGTATGAAACTTATTCAGTAGGGTTTCCTATTGCCAGCATAATGCGTGTCATGTCAACATTAAATCCACTATGGAAGTATCAAAAATTATACCACAGAAATGGTGGGAACCCAATCCTTTTGTATCACTGCCAACATGCCTTAAGGAAATGTTCTCCTTGAAAGCTGAACTCAAAATTCCCTCAGGAAAGGGAACTGAAATAGCAACATGCTTTCTTTTTTAAAAGAATTTGAAGCAGCACTTAGAGCTGTGAAATGCATAGCACTGTACCTGTATTTGAAACGCAGATAATATGTGGTAATTTAATAGATGCAAAAGGTGTAGTATTTTTCCCAAAATGTGGATATCAGTTCAATTAAGCAGAAAACATATATTCCATCTAAATGTTAACTGTAGATACAAAAATCACAGTGAGTGAAAATGTAGGTTTAGCAACTGCCTATCATACTCCAAGAGCAGCTTAGTAAACAACTGTATTGATCTGTATTATGTTAGGTGAGGTATGCTTCTTTTTATTCAGCTATGTACTTGTGGAAAAGAGAATCACTGTGAAATGTGGCACAAAATCTGATTCTACCTCTCTCTAAGGAAACTGTGGAAACACTGATGTGTTTCAGCTTGTATTCTTCTAATTGTTAATTAAGGTGATGTCAATGAATTCTTTTGCCTCCAGTTGCCTCTTCTTGCCTTAATATATCAAAATATATCAATAATCTTTTAGAGGTCTGTATTTATAATTACACTCCATCACCTTTATCCTACACACATGCGAAATGGCCAAGCAAAGGTGGTCGGTACTGATGTAGTACTCATCTTGACTGGTTACAAGAATCACACCTGCTCTCAGCTTAGCTTCTAGTAAAGAAAATGGTTACAGGATCCAAGTTAGAGAGAGAGAAGGCCCATCATCTGTTCCAAGAGGAGTGGGTTGGAGAAATTCCAATGAAACGTTTTAAGTTGGAATTTGCAGATTCATTGATATCAAAATATTTCACAGAAACAGTTCAATGTTGGTAAATTCCCAAAGGAAATCTATGTGGTTTCCTGCCAGCACATCCATCCAGTTCCTCCAGAGCTCATCTAATGGGATGCTGAGAGTCTAAGCTTCCAGGGTTTGCAGTTCTAAGGCACCCTGCCATATGAGCTGCCAGATTCCCATGCCAGCTGGCTCCACAGGTTCCCCAGCTCTAAGGAGTCAACCTGTCTGGGGAGCCAGCTGGCCCAGGAGGTGGGGAGACAGGAGAATTCCAGCCCCCAAGCTCCCAGTTACTCGACAGTCTTCCAAAACAGCATGAAGAGAAGACAACAACCTGGAAGCTCCAGTGAACCCAAGAGCCTGGGAGTGTAGTAACTATGATTCCCAGGGTTTCCTGAACTCAGCCAGGTCCATACCTGCCCACCTGATGGGCTGCAGCAGAGACAAAGACAAGGTACCCTCAGAGCTGGGGAATGAAATCAACATAATTCACCTCTAAATAGCAGCAATGAAACTAATCACTGTCTTGCTGTGAGACCATTAATTACAACATGTATTTACAACATACTGGAGCAGACTCGATTAATTGTGTCTGCATGAGCTTTAGTTAAAGCGCCCCCACTGCCATTTTTCAGTATGGGGACGCTGATACACATGATGCTCCAGGAGCTTTAATTAGAGCTCTCCAAGAGCTGCTCTAATTAAAGCGCCCAGCCCCCACTTCCAGAGCACATCTATAAACACCCAAGATTCTCATTAGTTTTACCACTGTTTTCAGAAGTGTGCAAAAGTGAAACAAGCAAGAATTTTGTCAATTTCAGTCTACAGCTGTCAGGGCTTCTGGGTTCACAGCTCCACTGCAACCTGGCAACGCAAGAATTTGGGAGAACATATTTTGTTTTGTTGTTTTCAAAATACTAAGTGATTTCAGTTCTGTAAAAATGTCAAGTTTTTGGCATTTCATATTAAACTAAATATAAAACAAGCTCCAAAACTTGAAAATTTTCACAGAATTGAAATTCTGCTTCCTGTCAGTGCCACTTCTTAGAGCCTTAGGGCATTTATACACATGCTCCAGGAATAGGGGGGAGGGGTGACACTTTAATTACAGTGGCTCTGAGAGACGCTCTAATTAAAGTGCCTGGAGTATCTCATGTATCAGCATCCCCACACTGAAAAATGACGGCAGGGGCGCTTGTCAAACAAGCTGTAGTTAAAGCACCCCCACCACCATTTTTCAGCTTGGGGATGCTGATACATGAGACGCTGGAGGCTGCTGGAGCACGGTAATTACCAGGCTGTAGCAGACTCAATTAACTGAGTCTGCTTTTAATGAACTACATTACAGTACATCGGAACAGCTCACTGCTGTGTATAGACATCCTTAGGTACTGTGGTGATAGGTGCTTTACAAATAATGAAGCAATTTTAATTTTTTCCCAAACTGCAAAATATTTTCCCGTCAGCACTCATCCATCTAGCAAACTGATCACAACTTGTGGCCAACTTTGCATAGGTTGAAACACAATGACGTGGAGAGGCTATGCATGATGACAGGTATGCATAGATCTCCTGACACCAATATATTTGGGTTGTTGCATTTTCTGGGAAGTATCTAATGTTTATCAAAGTAATGAATTCCTTGGATTTTCCAGTAGAAGCCTTAGTCTTTGTGGCAACCAGGAGGCACTTTGGTTAGCATTACTGGTATTCCAATAAAAGCTGAAGCCTCTGCCCCTTGGTGTCTTTCCATATCATCCTCTTGTCATGGGCCACAAGTTCTTTTTTCTTCCCAATTTGCTAAAATTGATTAACTGTTGTGTTTCAGGCCAGAATGATTTTTCTGGGGCCAAGTTATAAATATCTACAATATCAGCTTATAATAGAAATAGTAAAACCCTGAACTTTAGCCATGTAACTTCATAATAGATAGCTCATTAGTACATAGTACTAATTTTGCCTAAATAATGTACTCAGAGTACATTATTTGTGTTTTCTCCTACTCCATGGCACTAGGATCTGGTACGCTGTCTTTTACCAAAATGTTTCAGGCTTGTTGTTATCGCTGTTTTATGTGTGTAACATTTTACAGTACTCAAAAGCTAGAAATATGACCCCCTCTCCGAGTCTCTTTCTTCCTTTTGCCCAGGCTGAGCAAGAAAACTATAACCCAAAGATGCCCTTTCTTGTATACAGGAAAGAGAGAGTATGGTTAATTGCAAATCAGTAATGTATATAAGGACACAGCAACTCAATAATCATAGAAAACCATCTCATAATTTCATGTTCTTGTTATTTTAAGTGGTCATGAAAAGTAAAAGATGATAGGAGGTCTGATCACATTTCCATTGACCTCAGTGGACTTGGATTACGCCCAATATGAGAAAAAGTCAATATCTGAGAATGTGCCCCAGTAACAATTATGTTTACCTGCACAACTTCAGTGTCATTTATCCCTCCTCTCCCACCTCCTTATACTCTTCATCTAACAAACTTTTCCATAAGCTTGCTTTGCTTTTGAGTGTTTGCAGCAAAAGGGATCACTATAGAATGGCTTTATAATATGGACATATGTCATGAAGGAAGAGAGAGAAGATTCTACTGTAATCCCAAATCTGTACATCCTGCCTAAGTAATGCAGTGGTTAGGAGCTTTCTAAATAGGCAGAGAAAAAACAGACACCAAATTCTTGAGAACTTTCAATTCCCTTCATGAGCAAATGACTACACATATAATAATGAATACTCAGAAGTGTCAATCTCCTGGGTTTCTAATAGCAACAGTTTGAATAGCTATATTTTTATTGTTTTATATGAATGGATTCCTAGGACTTAAAGGGGGTGGATGAGGGGGGGGAAAACCCTCAAAAAAGCAGATGTTTTTAAAAAGGAAAAATCACTTTCCATGAAATGTCACTTGAAAATTCTCACTGCTTCATTCTTTATAATTTCACTTTCCTCAGAGTTTTTATGCAATGTTTTGCTTTGTTTTTAACAAAAATTGAAATTACATCCCTCTCAGGAGCCTGCAGTAAATACAATAGGGGAGATGAGACATTTGCAGAGAATGAGGCACATCAGTAGATGTAATCTTAGCTATGCTCCTCACTGAGCAAATTAAGCACTTCACTAAGCACTTTTCTCTAGGTGCTCCCCTCCTCTGCTAGTAGATGGAAATGAGTTAGCAAAACTCTCATTAATGGAGGATCAGGTTCCTCTGTGCTTCCTTCCTGCTCATTTCTTTTCTCCTTACATAAGCAACTCTCCCCAGCTATGGTGGGCAGGGTTAAGACTAAATTGCCTAAAAGATTTTTTTTTAAGTATAGAATAGATACATTATGATGAATTTTTCCTAGCTCTAATTCTTCTGTTTCCAAGTCTGTAGTAATTTAGGTCTCCAAATTACGCAGAATCAATCAATTACTGGTGCACAAGGCCTAGTTACAATGAGCTGATGTGCTTTCCATTTCACAGGAGCACCAGTTATGCTTCTGCTATAGTTAAGATTAAACTAAAAGAAGTTCTCAGAGGTTGACTGTTTCAAATACTCTACAACCCAGAGTGCTCTGAAATTTGCTGCGTCTCTTAAGGGTGCTATGTAGGGTTCGTATTCCAAATACAGGGTCACTTGATCAAGGGTTTTCCAAAATAAGCTCTCTCTTCCCCTCCCAAAACAACTTTTTCTTAATGTTACCAAATACTACAAATGTTTTGCTTGTTGTTTGCTCCAGCCCTTGCATTCACTCTTTATTTAGGAAAGCAAAATTCAATGCAGAATTCAGGAAAAAGAATGGGCTCTCTCAAGTGTGGTCAGCCTAACTCACAACTCAAATGGCTTACATTATGCATGCTCAGACAGAGTAGCCAAAACGCTTTCCGGTCTGCCAGTTTTCACATGAACTGGGCCTTAAGGGGATGTGCAGTAGCCACTGACCCTGACCTACACCCTGCTAGTATCGTTTTAAATCTGATTCTTGGCAGAAATCTAACAAGAGAGGCATCTTCCTACAATCTGCCTCAGTCAAAGATTTATTTCTGTATTTGTTTTGGGGAAACGTAATCTGAGTACAGCAGAAAATTCAGAAGGCACTGAAACTTTTTTTTGAAAAGAAAATAAATGACACATACAAATGTTTGGTGGGAGAGTACAGGGAGTGCAATGGGGAGTAAAGTGGAGTGGAAAAGTGTGGGGAATCAGGGAAAAGGAATTATGGGGAGGACCACTGCAGGAGGAGAGAAGACAGGGTTGGAAGAAGTAGAACTTGATATGGGAAGTGTAGCAGGGCGTGTGTGGAGATTAGGGGTGCTCATCAGACCAACAGTCTCCCCTGCTGAGAGTGTGTCACTGTTCTTGTTCTCCCACGCATGTTGGGACCCAGAAGCCCTGTCTATCCGGTGGGGAGGTTTGAAACGCTCTCTCATTCCCAATGGAGCCAGAGTCTGAGTGGGATGGTCTAAGCCTTTTTCCCTTGTGCACACATGCTCTGAGAAGTAGGAGTCCCTTTCTGTAAGCATTCCCAGCAATAACTGTTCTTCTGGCGTGGTTTAGTACCCACTGAGGTGTTGGGCCTTAATGCTCATTTTATAGAAATGGGAGGCTCCATTTCTTAGCTTGCTCCTGCAGCCTGAGGGCAGGCAAAACTTGGGGACATCTGAACTTCAAGCCTCTGGGCTTGGGCCTGCACATAGGATGTCTGCCAAAAGACGTTGGAAATATCTGAAGCTCCTGGTGGGGGTGGAGGATGTTTCCTGGCAGTAGGGCTACTTATGGTTCTGGACTGATTTTCAGACATGGAATTTGTTTTGGCTAATTTGGCTTGGAATATGGAAAATTTAAATTTATAAAAAAATCTGAATCCTAACTCATGTGAACTGGCCTCTGGAGAAGCCCTGTTTCTCACAGCGCTGTCTTGCATAGTTGAGGACAGGCGTGCCTGATGCACACCACAGGCTCTCAAGCCTTGGCATAGGAAACGGGGAATGAAAAGATCCACCGAGATGAAAGCAGCACGTCACATCTCCCAAAGCTACTGTGTCAGGCTGTAGTTCTCTCCATGAATGTCCCAGTAAAGGCATTCTTTCTGGTAAAGGTCAACTTTTCCAAGGACTCTAGTATCCACAAGCATACTCAAATTACTTTGAAGTTTACTGTGCCTCATGGAAGTAGAGAAGAAAGCTACTGATCTTAATTTGGTGTCACTTGAGCTAGGGGTTCCCAAGACACAGCTCCCTCCCCCGCTTAAAAACCAGCATTTCTTAAGGTTGATAAATTCTACCAATGTTTCCTTTGTGAGTATTTAAATCATGGTTCTGACTGGACCCTGAAAGAGTCTTTATTACACTATATTTACCCCAGCCAGAGAATGGGATCGGCTTTCCCTTTGAAGAAAGAGTATTGAACACAATATTCTAATGACAAGTCAAGCAGGTACTCAGAACACGAGGGAGCCTCTGTCCCTCTGGGTGCATGAGCCCCTCTCCCATGTGAGTGAGGATGTGAGAGATCCTGGTCCCTCTGTGGGGTTTAGGCTTTCTCCCTTGCTTCCATGATTGGGAGCCAGGATCTTGAGAGCCTTACCATTCCAGGAGAGTCTAGCACCTCTCCTATGTATTTGGTGAAACCTTGCATCCCTAGCGTGGTTGAGGTCCACTGACTTCCTCCAACATGGCAGTCAGAAGCTACATGACCAAAAGATAACCTAAACTCAAATCTCTGAAAAACAGGAGATACTTGCAAGGGACAACTGTGTACATACTAACAGCTTCTAAAACACTAATAGCTTAATGGGACAGGGAGGACGAGATAGAAATAAATGGAAAGCCCCTCAGGTTTGAACTTGTGTAGTAGTGAGGAATGATAGCAAGACCTAATCACATAAATCTCCAAATGCCTACACAGAAAGTTTACTTTACAGAACAGTTTTATTGAACAAAGGACTCTCCATTACTGAATAAAAACAAAGTTAGCATGGAATGAATATGCAAACATATGTAACCTCCCCTAGAATGCCAAAGATGTTTGTTACAATCAGTGTTCCAATTCCGAATGCCAGATGAATTCACAATAACATGACATAATAGCATACTATTGGATATATCTACACTGAAAGTGTATGCACAGGCAACATCTGCACTTGCACATAAATTACATGGAAATTCAGCCTAAATGATGCTAATAGAAAAGCGCATAAACTTTGGCAGACAAGATGTAAAACAGTAATTGAGACAGTAGAGAGGTAATTTGAACTAATAGCTACAGATATAAAAATGAATAAGAAAACACTGGCAAGCTACTCAAGGGTAACTAACTGTTCACTGGACGTCAGCTTTCTTTCTTATTCAAATATTGTCCATCTAGACACTACATTCAAAAATAACTACACGGATCAGAAATCAAAGATAGCAGCACAGCCCACCCAAATTTGGCACCAGACAGAGCCATAATGTCAAAAGATTAATGCTATGTTTTAAAACCGAACTAAATTCAAAATAACAGCTTTATTTATCTCTGCAAAACAGTGATCCCATCAGTTTTCTAAGCACTAAGATTAAATTCCAAGAATGTCACCGCTCACACGTAGGTGAGAAAACATTAACTACTTTTCAATAATGATAGAAAGGGAGAGGAGATTGGCATAGTTTCTTTAAATCTGCATCAGGAAACCTGACAGAAGTTCTGGGATGAAGGAGAGAAATTAACATATAGGGAAAAAATAACTTTAAGAATAATACTTTTTTTTCTTATTCGAATAGTATATCTTGTTCAGTGCTAGTGACTCTTCATGAAATAATATACTATGAAAATCCCTGCATTAGAATTGATATTACTGCCAGATGGGCTCACAAAACACTTGTGTTTTAAACTGATATGGCTGGCAGATGGGCAGCTGCAGCACTACAAAAAAAAAAAACAAAAAAAGCCAGATGGACAGTTGCAGCACTACAAAAAAAAAATACAAAAAACAAAAAAAAACCCCAACCTCCATAGTGTCTGTGTGGTAACAAGCAATTCAAATTTAAAGGGATTAAGGAAGCTAAAAAATTATTATATTTGGTAGACACCAACAAGGAAAATCTTTTCCACTTGGTGTCAAAGGTTTCCCTCACTGAGGGCTTATGATTGTCCAAGTGACTTGCATTAAAATTCCTGGAAACAGCCCAAGTAGAAGTTGACATGCTATGATGCAGTCTACCTGGTTAAGAAATATATGAAACTAGATGAAGAAATTAAATACATAAAGTGCCTTATCATAGCACTCCTCTCCCATGGTACCCACAAGAGCATGATAGGGCTGTGTGTTCAATCACCCTTCAGCTTGATTACAGGTAGGGTAAATACCCCTAAGGCTGGGTCCATAGAACTCCATGCTGTCTACACTTACTGATGATCAAAATGGACACCAAACACAAATAAAATAACTTCCTGTTCTTCATACGTCACGCCAGGACTATTTTCCTGCAGAGCCCCCTTATAGGCTCTGGCCCCAGTTGGACTCACAGGCAAATCTGTTTGAATAGGCCCAAAGTAGTAGTTCAACATTGATCCCTTCTCTTCCCTTCCCTAAGGGACAAGATCGATGGAAGGTTTCAGTCTTCCGCCAGCCTTTTTTCATAAACTGAGGACTGAGAGCTTTGTATGCCCCCAACTGGGATGTGTTGTCCCACTTTGGTTCCTCCATCCAAGTCTAATACCTCTCATAAGTCAGGCTGGATGAGGCTCTCTGAGCTCACAAAATTCATTAACATTGTGTTGGGTATTGTGGGATTTCTATACATAAGGCCCACAGTCACTGAGCATAGGAGTATTCTGACTTTGGACTTATAACAGGAAATCCAGCAGAAATAGGAATTTGAATACCAGATTTAGGAGGACTGAGTTGAAGAACTAGTGAGTCAACTACAAATTGCTAACATTTAATGAACTCTGTGCTGTTTGATCTCCCAGATGACTATTGGTATTGAATGAAAAGCATCAAGGACTCCATGACCTTTATCACCGGTGGAACATGAAGCTTCATCTTCTCTGCCACAAAAGAGGCAGAGAAAAGCAAAATGACCATAGTTACCTATGTTCATTACCTATGAAAAGCAAAATTACCATATTTTTCTTAAGAAACCACTCAACCTGAGTAGTGAACTTCTTGCTTATATCAGACTTGAAGTGTTGTGCCTCCCAGGAAGCTGGAGTGAGTGAGGTATGACAGGAAGGCAGAGACACCATTCTCAGAACCTGATGGTGTCTTGTCAGGCACAGTGGATAAGAATGAACTCTTAGGGCTGGTTGTATGCACATGACTTTGGAATTGTCAGTCACCTGTAATCAGCCTGTTTCTCATTTAAGCAAGAAAAGCTCTCCGAGATAGCTAGACTGTTCTCACCTCCAACATACTTAACACGTTGCTTGACCTCTGCAGGTTTCTGCAGAGATTGTAATTGTGTGGTTGTCTAACTTGTAACTGTGTGGCAGCCTGGCCCCAATCCAGCCTTTTGAAGTAAGAGGCCTGGCCCAGCCCCAGGGGTGGGGGGACAAAGGGGCATGACCCAGTCCTGATCCACCTCCAAGTGAGAAGGGGCATGGCCCAGCCTCAACCTGCCCTCCCCCGGGAGGGAAAAGAGGGCATAACCCAGCCCAAATCTACCCTAAGTGGGTGTAACTTGACCCACAGGAGGAAGGGGGCATGGCCTGGCCCCAACATGGCTGGGTAGGAGGAAAAGGGGCATGGCTTAGCCCCATGGAGGAGAAGAGGGTATGGCATGGCCCCAAACCAGCTGCTCTGGGGAAGTGAGTGGCATGGCCCCAATTTGACCACGTGGGAAAGAAAGGGGCACAGCATAGTCCTTAAGGTAGAAGAGGACATGGCCCAGCACCAACTTGGCTGGGAGAAGGAAAAGGGACATATTCTGGATCCACAGGGGGAGAAAGGATCATGGACTGGCCCCGAAGCAGCTGCACAGAGGGAAGGGGATGTTGCCCAGCCCCAATCTGGTGAGGAGAGGGTTGTAGCCTGGCTGCTACCCAGCATATAGGGCTTGGGATTTTGGCAGCAGGGAGGGGTTGAAGTCTTAGCTGCCACTGCTCCCACACTGGCTAATTTCCATGGGATGCCCCATGGGCTGGACACCAAGGTTCTGCAAGCCATATTTGGCCTGCAGGTTGAAGGTAGAGCACTCCTGGTCTAAGGAAACCTATACCCAAAATGTCTAGAAGTTTGGAAAAAGAGAATTGGAGACATTTTTGAGTAATTTCCTACCCTACCAGAAATCCTTCAGTACCTCATCACAGATTGCTGTGACATGCCACTCACATCATTTTGAGCTAGTATCTCAACTTAAGGTGGATACCTAGGAGTTAAGCCAACTATTAATGCATGGGTACAACTGAACACATATGCATCATAAATAAACTGAAACTGCTAGAAGCTAACTGATAAAAATGCTTGTAGATTTTGAAATTCCAAAGGGAAATATGGGGTGCAATCCTCACTTGTTTTTGGTTTTTTGTTTGCTTTTTTTTTTTTTTTTTTGGGGGGGGGGGGGGCAGGGAGCAGGGGTTAAATGGGAATAATGGAAATAAGCTACTTTGCCTGGATATTGTTGAATAATTGAATATGGTCAACTATTACTTTCAGTTGAAGGTACTTTACTTTGTTCATTATTGAAGGGACACCTGAAAGGGAATGGGTAAGAAGGGGTTGGAAAGTGCAAAGAAATACAAAAGGAGGTAATTGCATTCCAGGTAATTACATTACATATGAATTGGGAAAAATAGGCTTTATATAAGAGTTTACTCTTTCTAGATGAACTAAAAAGAGTAAACACGTGGCTTAAGATTTCCTAGTGCAGAAATAATTGGCTGCTTGAAAGACAGAGAATAAATATTCATTTGTAAATAGAAACTGACATGCCCCAGCTTTAAAATATCAAAATTATTACGTGGCTTTTTTTGGATTATTAACAATAAGACAAAATGCCTCTGCTATTCATCACTAACAAGTCCTGAGACATGCTGAAATGATGTGTGGGCTGGGTTATACAGCTTGCATTCTCATCTAGAACTGGATACAAAGCAAATGGCTGGTCCTGGGTACCTCCTGTTTCATGAGTACCCTCTTCTTCAGCTAAACAGAGGGCAACTCCAAAGACATGAGATCTTCTCAAACATACTAGGAGGATGGGCAGGTTGCAAATTCTTTAGGAATCTTATGAGAATTCTCCTTAGGAAGCTGACCCTTAACTGCTGGGTACCATGTAGATCAATTAGGTCAACAAATGTTTTCTACAAAAGCACAACAAAGAATTTATCCACGGAGGTATCCAAGGAGAGAGAGAGAGAGAGAGAGAACCTTAAAAAAGAACAGTTCCAGATGTCTGAAGCAGGAGATTCTTGAAAAGTCCCCAAGGCAAACTTCAAACTTCAGTCACAAAAGGAAGCAAATTAAACTTCAAGGGCCTCAGGTCCAGTAATGGAACACGCTTACGTCTTAACTGGGATTCAAGTTATGGAAGTTATGGAAGGCAAGTTAAAATGGTTTTAGCACAAGAAGCTACTGCTTAGCTCCTTGCTTGCCTAAAAATCTTCTAAATGAAATAACTCTTCGAAATGAAATGAAGTGCTAAAAAGTAATACTAGTAGTAGTAGGCATCTTTCTTGTGAGACAATAGAATTATATTTTTTAAAGAAAAAAAATAAAGTGGATTTTAAGTAAAAATCAACATATTTCTGTTAACACGACACAACCATGGATAATGATTGAAAGAGTAATAAGTAACGTAAATTACAAAAAGTACTCCAAAAGATAAAAAGAAAGTGGCAATCTTGGCAAAAGAGGACACAGCTTATACACAATACTATGTTGATTAATGCATTAAAGTAATATTTTCCAATTTAATACACTTACCGGGCTGATAATATTTCAATCAGATCTTTTCTATTCTGCACTCTGAGCTTGTTCGTCTTGTATCTTGAATCTTTACTGACTTCAGGCAAATTCAGGATCTAAATTTAAAAAAAAATGTGGTGACTAAGAAACATGTTTGGCAGTAACATAAAGACTGTTTGTTTAGCCAAGGACATTTATATGGACATAAGACAACTTTCAAGACACACTCTTAGTTAATCATTGTTTAAAAAAAAAGATGAAAAAAGAAAGAAAGTAACAGAAGTTACCTATGTAGCATCATAAGCAAGTAGAAGAAGAGACAAGAGCACAAACTGGTCCTAAATCTAGTTAACTGCCAACACTCTCATTATTGTCCTATATACATTCCAGTACATTAAAAAGACTGCAAGTTACTATGTTGTGGGTGGAGAGAGAGGCGAGACACTCAAATGAAGCACTGAAAGCTATATCCAAGTTATACATCACAACAAAGATATGTCAATTATATTTGAAGTTTATGATACAGCCAGAAAATCCAGAGGAAGATTTTCCTATTTCCCAATCAAAGAAGAAAATTAAGTTGGTTTGGGATGATTTGTCCTTATAAAAATTCATGTGGACTGGTAATGATCATACCTTCATCCTCCAGATATTTACAAATGGAATGTTTTATAATGTACTCTAGCAGCATCATATGAACTCAAGTCAGGCTGTCCAATCCATCATTCCCCGAGTCCTCCTCCTTTTCCCACCCCCTTTTTAAAGACGGACGCTCATTTTTTAGTGGTATGTTCTTCTTTCCGTTGCCTGAACATATTACTCTTGATGATCAGATAACTAAGAAGCTCCTTGTGTAGCCACATCAGTCTCTTCCAGTTATTCTGATCTTTCCACTGTATTGGAATAGCTCAGTGTTGATCCTTCAGGCCTCTTATAATTATTGTTGCTCTCCACTGGATTCTTTTTTCTGGATGACTGCTTTTGTTTCCTTCACTTTCTGAAATAGAAAGCCATGCTCTCACATTTTAAGACTTCCTAGACATTTTCCATATTTATTTTTTTCAACAGAAATCAGGGCAGTTTACATCCCCCTTAACAAGAATATCTGCAATTATGAGCTATGAGTATCTGCTGGAAGAATCCTTTATCCACATCCTCTTCCTGTTTGGTGGTCAGCTGTAGGTGACCATGATACTATTCTTCACTTTCTTTCTCTTCACCCTGATACACGCAACAGTTTATCTGGTACTCTCTTCAACATGGACCTCAGAACAAATGATGCTATGTTCGTAACATATAGTGAAATTCCTCCTCTCTCCCCCAAATCTCTCCTACTAGAGCAAGCTATACCCCTCAACTGTGGCAGTTATCTCACCAAATTTCTGAAATGCCAACTAAGACTCAAAATTGTTTACACACTGTGGGCAAAATGTGATAACTTTCTAGGTCATACTGATTACTCTCCATATTCCTTTCACTGGTATATAGGCACCAAAATACTACAAAGATACCTTGCATACAGCCCTGCTTTTTTCTATTTTCACCTTTTTCATACATATTGTGGTTTCCCATATCTTCCCTGGAACTGAACCCCTAACTCCTGGCAGTCCTAGATCCTAATTGTGTATAGACTACTGTATTTATTTCACCCTCCCTCAGAGCGAGGCTTAAGGCTGTCCTCACCAGTGCAGCTGAATAATGCCTAGAGATGTTTTTACAGGCTTCCTCTGATGGATCCTATCCCTGCACAGCAATCATCATTCTTCTTGAAGAAGCCAAAACCCTCCTGCTGCCACCACCTTCATATGCAGGTTTGATTACGTGATTGTCCCTGCCAGGACTTCACCGTCAACAGGAAGGACTGACAACAGAACTACCTGTGCCACAAGCCCCTTTATCTTCCTGCCAAGAGCCTTGGAATGTCCTCTCAGCATCATTTCTGACAGTATGACCAGTGCCCACATGGATGAGTAGGAAGGGACAATGGTCTGAGGGGTGGTTGAGTTTTGGCAATCTCTATATCATATCCTGAATTCATGTTCCAGGCATGTAATACAACTTGCAGGATTACAGGTCTGTACAACAATTAGGTGCTTCCATCCTTCTCTTGGTAGTTCCCAACCACCACTATCCAATTTCTCTTCCTTCAGTGTGTGGTGGTCATGGGAGCTCAAGCCTTATTGTTGGGTGACTCCTGCCTTCTGGCCAATGAAGTCTGCTTCTGGTGTCTCCTATCCACTGATTAATCAGCAGCCAAGAGCCTGAAATCAATTGCTTACTTCTAGCTGTGTCTAGTGTATTCCAGTTCTCTTTCTTCTTAAGGTCACATGCTCACATTGTCCTCTGAAGCGCTCAGGATCGTTCCTGGCAGTATACTTCGTACCCACACAGATGAGTAGCAAGAAATAGTAGTCCAAAGGCTGGGTGAATTCTTGCAATCTTTTCATCATGCCTTGAATTATCTTCCATATTTTTTAACTTCTCCTGCATTACCCCCTCTGAATATTCAGGATAATATAAGAACCATAAGAAGGAAATGGATTTTCTACCAAGGTATCATATTTTCTGCTCATCATTTCCTCATGAAGAATTAATAAAGAAAAATGGTGTTGTAACCTCCAGGAGAAATATATCTTCTGTAAGTAACTCCCACCCGACAACTTAGAAATGTTACTATTATTCACAGACAAAGTGAAATTAGACTGAAAAATGACTATAAAAATGTGGAGACAGTCTGGCAGTTTTATAGCAGCATTTATGGGCCAGAAGGACATATGGTCTACTGAAATCTACCATACAATCTCTCTATTAATGCCCCTATTTGTTTGTAATACATATTTTAATAGCTGATATAATTTCTAACAGATTAAAGTAAAAAACTCCTATGTCATATTATTAACGGGGTAAAGGAGAAGAAAATCTCTAAAAGGAGCAGCAAGATTTGTGTTCCATTAGCCTTGCTTTCACACACACAATATTCCACTACTGTACTTAACCTGAGTTCACATAGTCATTGCAAGCAATCACTGTCTGAAGATATAACAATTTACATAGTGTCTTTTCCAAAGTCTCACATCTATTACTATCACAAAAGTGATACTTGGATGGTACTGATATCTCTAGATCTGACCTCTAACCCTTAGTTTCTATTAATTCAACCAGGACTGGCAGCGACTGAAGTCATTACCATTTCATGAAAGTCGTTACCAGTTCATGGCTGGATGAACAAGGATGTGGTCTTGGTCCACTTACAAGTAAATGACTGTTGATAACAACAACAGCAGCACTGGCTCTAACTTGCAACCTTATCAGCCATCTAAATACAAAGAGTAAAATCCATGTTCCATGGAAGTTAATAGTAAAACTTCCATTCTATCGAACTACCGTTTCACCCAGAAAGAAGAGAGTAGGCATGAACAATGAACTGTCACAATAGGTGGTCCCTTCAAATTAGATCAGAATCATACTGTAAGAAAATGTGAGGAAAGCTGCCCAAGCTGTATATCCTCTGTGGATTAAAAAGTAACTACAATTTACTAACTGTCAGCAACACCAAATTCACACTGCATGAAAAAGGACTGGCGTAGCGCCAAAGCACAACCAAATATGGAAAACTCCATTTTAAGTATATTATCATGGTTAAACTGTGCATCTTTGGACTTCCCTGAAGTTCAGAGAAAAAAGGAACCAAATCAGCGAAAGTCCGCCAGGGAAAAACCTGGCCAGGTTTCCCTTGAATCCAAGGCTATGTAAGCACTGTCTTTATTAATACAAATAAGTCTTTGTTGTTGTGTATCATAATAGAGTTTTCAAGTTGTGACCAAAATAGTTTCACTGGTCATCCGTCTCACTCTCAAACCCGGTTAAAACTTATGGGAATGCCTCATCATGCTATACTGATTTCAGTTTCAGGGGTTTTTTTTAAATTAACGTCCACCTACATTATACAGATAGAAACATAGCCTGGTTCCTCTTGCTCTTTTATGAATGACAAAAGAAGTACGAGGCAGTTGTTATTTTTTGTTATTTTTTTATGTGCAGTTATTTTATTTTACTGTGAGTGTTTTGAAATCAAGATGGTTCCCCCAAACTCCACAACACCTCCTTCAATCATCTGTTCAATTCAGTTGGCTGATTTAAAATGCAGATCTAAGAACTGATGTTTGGAGTTTATATGTTGGGCTGGTCTTTTTCAAAATAAGCACAAGTGTGCACATTTTCCTTTGTTATATACATTAGCCCACTTGAGATGAGTCTCATTTTAGAGATCAAAGCAGCCACACTTAAGAACATACTTTATTAATTGCTGACCACTGAAAAATGCATGTTGCCTATACTATGGGTATAAAAAAATAGAGGGGTGTCACAAAAAGTCTTCAGCTATTAATCAAATATCAAAAGGATTTATTTTCTTTATTTTCAAAACCAGGGAAAACTACTGTAACAAATAATTTGGCTTTTTTCCCCCTCCTTGCTGATTACTTGTCCAAAAACATATGGTACTGGCAGAAAGTCTGCAATCATTTACAGCTTTAGGTTGGCTGTTACATCCCCATAGCAAATGTCTTCAGGGGCAACAGCTTCCGTATGTTCCATATTTTAATCATTGACCCTTCATAATAAGGTTCTTTGATACTAGTTCAAATATTTGAATTGGTATCTATATTTACTGAGGGTTCCTCTTGCCTCTTAAGTGTCTGGGGCTTCCCTGTAATTATTAATTCTCTCCATTCATTGCCTCTTCCCCTTTACTAGGTTTTTTAGTTCCACCAGTCACCTTCAACTTAGCCTTTAACAGTTTTTATAACACTTAATTTGACTTTAAACTAGGCCTCCTACTGAGTTGCTGGACAGCCTAGCCTCAGTCCGTGTCTGTCATTACTCTTTAAGGACAGAAACATTCTAAGAATAAAACCCAAGCAGAACTTTTGCTCAAGAATTAAACTCTCTTTCCTCTCAAGTACAGGAATTTTTAACTGTGTTGTATGCCTCTACATTTTGTAACTGTGGCAGTTGTAATTCCAACATCTACTGCTTGTACCACGTATCTTTTTAGGTCCATTTGTTATAATAAAGTTCTCATGAAGCTGTCTTAAAAGTAGAAAGTGGAGCAGATTTCAGGATTTTTTTTCCTGCAAATGTTTTTTCACTGAAAATCCAGCTTCAGAGCAGAAGAGAGTATTCATAAATGCAGATGATGGAGCCCCTCTTATTTCCAATAGCCAAGTAGTTAGGCAACTAAATCTGGGAAAGGAGAGACCCAGCAGACTAGGGTTGCTATTAAGCAGGCCACAAACAAAGGGTACAGGTGCCCACTATACCATGTTTAATAATGTACTTTAAGGTACAACACATCCAGAAGTGTAAAGCATTAATCTAATACAACCAAAACAAGGAAAATAATATTTACTCACTTAAGTCTGACAGCCCAACAAGATTCTGAGAAGTGCCAGGATAGATGACCACATTTTGGAATGCCCATCAAACTAACACTTTAGAAGTTCACATAGCACTACTTTATGCATGACTGAAGTGGGATAGCAGAAGCAGATTTTCTTGCAGGCATAGGTAATTCACAGCAGGGTGCTTAATTAAGAACAAGCTGCTCAACTGCTTGCTGAGGCTTCTACTTCAAAGGGCACTGCATTAGGTGGAGTTCATCAGTGGTCCTGCACAGTTGACTAGAGAAGCAGCACACTTTGAAATTAAAGCTGCAGCATACGTCTCACCCATCTTGCACAGCTGTTTACTGTGGCCATCTACACCCCTAGCTAGGTTGCAAAACCTCATCTTCACAAGATGAGTAATGAACCTAACCCTGAAAAGAAGCTGGGATCTACTACAACAACTTGTGCTCAAACATTCATTTATAGCTAAAACTGTTTAGCTTTATCTAGTCCATTCAAATCCCACGTGTTAAGAAATTGGGCTGCTTCTCTCATACTAGCAAATTTCCCGTCATGAATGATGGCGGGGTGGGAGGAGAGGGGACGACGATGGATTGCTGCCACCCAGCGCCCGCCAGTGCTGCTCCTCTACCTCCGGACCTATGCACCCACCTCACCCAGCCCCATGCGCCCCCCCATAAGCTCTGCATCCCCCGCTGGCAGATAACACCCCCACTCGCTGCCTCCCCTCTTCCCTGCTGCCTCCCCCTCCCTGCCAGCTGTTGTTGGGGGAGGGGGGTGCGGCGTGGCAGCTTCCTTCCTCCTACTACCTGTAATGCCCTGGGCCCTCGCAGCCAATCGGCACATGCCCTCTCAAAAGGTGCATGTACAGTTGGCCTGAAGCATTACAGACAGACAAACAGACTAAGGCTTTTGTTATATTAGAATTATTAGTTTTGCAGAAGGAGCAGAAAGACGACAAAAAGAACCAATGGAAAAACAAGGTACCACATTTACTCGAATCTAAGGTGACCCCCAATGTTAGATTCTATACATGGACAATATATAAATCTGTTCTGTTTTTATGTTTAGATTCTATTTTTGGAGGGTCATCTTTAATTCATCCTCTGCACCACTGCAGGGGAGCAGATAGCATGGGGAGGTCAAGCAACTTCTTCCCTGCATATACCAGGCCCCCTGCCACCTGTCTTCTAAACCTGTCCCCTCCTTTCTCCCAGCCTCTGCTCCCTGTTTGTCCCCAGCCTCCCCTCTCCCTCACAGTCTCTCCTCTGGCCCTTCTCCGGGCCCTCAGACCACTCGGTCTCACACAACCCCTCCCTGGGTTACCAAGCCCCTCAGTCTCTTGTCCCAGCTCCCTCTCTGGGCTACCAGCCCCTTTGGTCTATTGTCCTGGACCCTTTTGGTCCTCCACTTTCCTGGCTGCTCTCCAGGCCTTTGGACCCGTCTGGTCCCGCGCTATTCCTGGCCTCCTTACTAGGCTGCACTCTATTCCCAGCCCCTCACTGGGCCACTGGACCTTTCTGGTCCCATTACACTATTCCCTGGCCCCTTGCTGGGCCTCTAGACTCACATTCTCACATCTGGTCCCGATCTGCCCTGCCTCCTATCAGGGCCATGACCCACATGGTCCTGATCTTTCCACTTGGTGCTTTTCTGTCGAGGTGTGCTCCCTCAGCCTTCCCCCTCCACGGGCTAACCCACAAGACAGCGGTAGCTGAGGCTTTCCAGTGCCCCATACTCACCTTTCCCTGGATTGGCCCATGCATGGCATTTCATGGAGGCTGCCCTGCCACAGGCAGCCAGCCACACCACACTAACCAGCCCCAACAGGGTGCAGTTTCAGGTCTTACCCAGAACTGGTTTTCAGGCCTTCCTGATCTTACTTGTCCCTCTCTGAGCTCCCCCTGGATGTCCTATGCCCCCCTTGGGCTGCCAACCTCTGGGCCCCCTGGCTCCATCTTATATCCATGCCCTCACCCATCTCTGGCTCTCTCTCAGACCCATTTTCTTGATCCCTCCTCCTCAGATGGCCTAGCACCAGCCATAGCACCAGTCATCCTGAGCTGCATGCCCCTTGACCCCTTCCTCTCGGATGTGGCCACACAAGGACCTTTGGGCTCTCCTAGGCCCTGGCCCTGCCTCACACCAATCAAGAACTCCAGGCTCACCCAGTTCTGGCAGTCTCTGCCGTGGTCTATTTCAACCTCCGGCCCCTCCTGGCCCATACAGGCCAGCTGAGATTCCCAGGGTCAGTCCTCTCTTCTCTATCGGTCTGCCTTCTCCGGCCCCTCCACAGATCGCACACTCTCTCCAAGCTCACCTGGAGCCCTCCATAAATCTTCACTAGCACAGCCCCTTCCTTCTCTGGGCTCATCTGGACCCCTCAATAGGTTCCAACACTCTGCCCCACACACTGGGTTTACCCAGACCCTTCACTAAGTCTCCTAAACACTCAGCCCCTCTCTCAGGGCTCACCTGGCTCCTCAATAGGCCCACAAACACTCAGCCCCTTTCTCAGGGCCCTGGATCCCACAATGGATCCCTAGGGACCTCCTCCATCCCCTTAGTTCCTATCCAAACCTCCACACTGCTTCATATATTATTTTCCTTGCTGGCATTCAGGAGTTGCAGCCTTCCTGCTGGGCAGTGGTCCTTCACCAGTTCTCAAGATGATACTGTCAGCCTACTCTCAGGTCTGGGCTTATACCCTGCCTAAACCCAGCCTTCCTCCAATCAAGTGACTGCCTTCATCAGGCCTGGCCTCACCTGCAGGCTCCCTGGGTCAGCTGATTCCACAATTAGCCTTGACCTATTAATTGGGGACCTGCTGATGGCTCTGCAGATTGTCTGACCTCTTAATGTGGCAGGCACCCAAAATGCCCAAAATCCTGGGATAATTAACATAACTGGAGTATGATCATGGGTGTTGCTCTATATACAAAGGCAATGTACACATGTTTTGAAACACAGTGCAAAAGTGGAAGGGAGGCCTGTTGAAAGCCTCTGCGTAAAAGTCAGAGGAGAGAAGAGCAGGTGTGATGCTATGGTGGGTGTCTGCTATAGCCCACCAAACCAGGAGAAGGGAGTGGATAAGGCCTTCTTTAAACAACTGATGAAAGCTTCCAAATTATGGGACTTGGTTCTCTTGGGGGACTTTAATTATTGGGACATTTATTGGGAGGAAAACACAGTAGTGCCCAAGCAGTCCAGCAAATCCTTGGAATGTGTTAGGAATAGTTTTTTGAGACAGTTGGTAGACAGGCTAACTAGGGGGGAAGCCTTTCTTGATTTACTGCTCACAAAGAGGGAGAAGTGGGTTGAGAATGTAAAAGGCAGAAGATAATTTTGATGACAGTGACCATGAGTTCAAGATTCTGAAGGGCGGAAGTAAGGAGAGCAACAGAAGAAAGACAGTAGACTTCAGAAAAGCAGAATTTAACAGATTCAGGGAACTGGTGGGCAGAAGCCCATGGGAGACAAGTCTGAGGGGATGAGGAGTTGAGGAGAGCTGGCTGTACTTTAAGAAGACCCTCTTAATGGTAAAAGAGCAAATTAACTCAATGTTACCGAAGAATGGGAAGGTACATTAGGAGACCAGCAATCTCTTCAATAAGTAGAAACTCAAAAAGGAATCCTATAATACATGAAAACTCAGTCATAGTACTAGCTAAGAAGAGGAGTATCACACAGATTTGCAGAGAGAATATTAGGAGGTCCAACACATGATTTGAGATGCAGCTGACAAGGGACATAAGGCAATAAAAAGGGATTCTGTAAGTATGTCAAAAGTAAGAGGAAGACCAAAGGTTTCCATAATGAACCATAATGGCAGAACAGGTTAGGGATTACTTAGAGAAGCTGGATGTTTTCAGGTTAGCAGGGCTGGATGAGATGTACCCAAAGATTCTGAAGGAACTGGCTCAGGTAACTGCAGAAACAACTGCAATCATCACCAACTGCAGCTACCCCTGTTTTTGAAAACCGAAGTAAAAAAAGGTTTTAAATACTTCAGCCTTAACTGTATCATCCATAACTATATTGCCTTCTGTAATCTGGAGCCTAACCCTACCCTCCAGAGTATAGAATGACCTGGACAGACTGGAAAAATGGTCCGCAGTCAATCAGATGAGATTCAACAGGGACAAGTGGAAAGTCCTGTACTTGGGACAGAATAATGGTACGCACAAATACAAACTGGGGAATGACTGGCTATGCTGCAGTACTGCAGAGAAGGACCTAGGGGTTATAGTGGACTATAAACTGAATATAAGTCAGCAGTGTGCTCTTGTTGCAAAAAAAAAAAAAAAAAAGCCAACAGCATACTGGGTAGTATTAACAGGAGTGTCACTTGCAAATCAAGGGAAGCGATTCTTCCACTCTGTTGAGTACTGGACTGGTGTGGCTCACCTGGAGTACTATATCTAGTTTTGGACCCCACACTTCAAGAAGGCTGTGCACAAGATTCCAGTAGAGAACAATACAAATGATTAGGGGCCTGAGAAGCGACATTTATGAAGGAAGACTAAAAGAACTAGGATTATTTAGCCTGGAGAAGAGAAGACTGAGTGGGGATTTGTTAACAGTCTTTAAATACCTGAAGGGCAATTACAGAAGAGGATGGAGATGGGCTTTTCTCTGTGTCCATAGAGGACAAGACTAAAAGCAACGGCCTCAAAATTCAGCAAGGGAAATTTAGATTGGAGATGAGAAGGAACTTTCTGACTATGGGGGTGGTCAAGCAATGGAAAAGGCTACCTAGAGAAATTGTGGAATCACCATCCGTGGAAATTTTCAAGAGCAGGTTGGATGGGATGGTTTAACCAGGTTGACTAGGGGGGTTATACTACTTGACCAGCCCTACTTTCCTATGATCTTTAGTAGAAAATCCCCACTTGCCACCCACATATGACTCTGTTAACCATGGATTGAATGGAATCAGTCTGGGACCTATTTCTAAAAAGGAACTCAGATATTTGACTCATACAAAGCTCACCATCCACAAAACTAGGAGTGGTTTTGGTCAGTCAAGTCCCCTGTAAGACCTACTGCCTGATTTGCAGAAAAGCTCAATACCTACAATTCCCACAGACTTCTACAGGAGACACTGGGTCCTGAATATCTATGCCAAACATACTATTAATCCTCTTTAATCATGTTTACAACATGAAACATTAAAAAGCCATCACTGGGATTGCCTTATCTTTACAGAGCTCAAGGTTAGTGTAGTACCAACACTTCATATTGTAAATTTAAAGTACTGTTACCTTGCACACAGTGACAAATTGCTGATCATTCCCTGCTCCCACCACAAGGTAGCCATCCATAGTCTTGAAAGCCTAGAAAAATAGATACGAATATTAAATATCATTACAACTAAAATATATAATACAAGTCTATCTTAAAGTTATGACCCTGTAACAAATGATCAAATGTCTTCTTTAAGGGGACTTTTATATTTAGATTCAGTTTATAGCTATACAAATAGCAGTTCAAAGTGGCACAGTGATTTAAATAAGTTTCTTCTGATTTTCCTAGGGCAGGGAATTTTCTTTTTTCTACACACAGTTTATTTGCTGAAAAATGTAGTTCTGACCCTCCAGATATTATCTGTAAATTTGACCTACATTGCCAGAAGAGAGAGAGAGAGATGCCCACTTCAGAATACTTTAGCCCTCTAATTAGGACCCTTATCTAAGAAATTGCAGACCTTGGTCTGAGTCCATAGACTACTTGATGTTGAGCAGGGATTTGAACCAAAATCTCCCACCTTCTAGGCATGCATCCCAAATAAGTACACTGCAGTGGGTCTCCCTCAGTCCCCTCTGTCAGGGCTGTTCCACTTTTTATAAAATTATATATAAAGGGCTCGGTCTGTCTGTATATGTCTGTCTGTCCATAACGCTTTTGGCCAACTGTGTACGCACCACCGAGAGTGGATGGCAATTGACTGCATAGCCCAGGCTGTGCAGGCCCAAGTTTCAGCCGCTGCTGGGGAAGTTTGTGGCAGCGGCAAACATGCCCCGGCTGCCCAAGTAGCGGGGCTTCCCCATGCCTCCCAGCCTGATGAAGTGGCAGGTCATGGTAGCAGCCGACTGTCCCCAATGCCCCCCAGAACAGCAGGCAGAGAGGGGGAGGTGGCAGACAGGGAGAGAGGGAGGAAACAGAGTGGGGGAGGCAAAAGAGGGGGTCATGGTGGTGGATGCTGTCAGGGCAGGGAGGGAGGAAGAAAAGGGAATGGGAAGTGAGCCCTGACAACAGTCAGCAGGGAGGGGGAGGGAGGGAGGCTGCGTGGAAGGGGGGGGATCATGGTAGCAGCACCCCCCTGCCACCCGGCCCCAACAACAGCCAGAGGGGAGGGGGAGGCAGCAGGGAGGAGGGAGTGAGGGGAGCAGGGAGGGGAGGGGGGGCAGGGGGAAGCCCCACTGTGAGGCAGAGGTGGGCAGGAGGAGGGAGCCCCTGCCCCAGAGGCTGGAGGATGCGGCAGCAGAGGGAATCTTTAGATAGCCGGCCCCAAAGGGTGAGCGAGGGCAAAGGGGGGACCATGTAAATACTCCCTGAAATCCATCATTCTTGATGGGCAATTAGCTAATATGTACATCTTCACTGAAAAAGAGATAATAACTTTCTTGCCTGGTGGTTAGAACAGTAACCTGAGAAGTAGGACAGCATCAACAGAAGAGGCTAAAAGCAACCAAGCCCAGAATATCATACAGGGCCAGGCTAACTGTGGTACTATCCTGGAGATAGGAGGTACAGGTTCAATTTCTCAAAGCAAAGGAAGGTATTGAATCCAGCTTTCCCATATCCTGGAACCATGCTCCAGAAAAAAAGGAACCATCTCCTCTGTTCTCCCTTTCTTACAAGTGCATGGAAATCAAACATGTCATAACAACTAGAACGTTTTGTTTAACATGCAAAGGAGTTTTCCATTTTTCCTATTTCTGCAATAAAAACTGAAAATATTTCCAATCTAATTCAAACTATTTTCCCAGTCTGGCTGCTTAACTCAAAAAACCCAGTTATTTACACAGCTCTAGGTTTGTCCTATTTTACCAAAGCTTCTTTTAAGGCTGACAACACAAATGGATTATTTTATTTGCCATATTTATCCCTAGGAGCAAAGGGGCTGCACGTGATATACCCGTCAAAAAGACTGGCCCTCACTGCCCTAATAGGAAGCATTGCAAAGGTCAAAGTATATGGAAACCTTCCAGTCACTTCATTAGCTCCTTGAGTATAACACTATTACTTAGCAAAGGGGGAACACATTGCACAGGCATAGTAATCCTCAAGCATGTAACTTTCGTACTGATTTGGCATTACAATACCGGCAATATAAAGGCATGCAGAATAGGGCTGTGCAAAACAGCTGTGTTTTGATTCAGTTTCGGATTTGGCCGTTTCAGAGGACAGTGATTCATTTCGGTGTTTCAGATCAATGTCCTGTTTCTTTTTGGCCAAATCTGTTTCAAAGCTGAGCCAGGTGGGGTTTGGGGCAAGGGGCTGAAGGTCCCCAGCGGGGAGCTGGACGGGGCCATGGGTGGCTCATCCGGGAGAAGGGTAGGGCCGCTGCCCTCCATGCAGGCGAGGAGACCCCTGCATGCTTCTATGATCCCTGCAGAACCAGGTTGCACGGCAGGGACCAGCACTGCCCTGCCATACAACCTGGCTCTGCAGGGAGCAGAGATCCATGCTGGGGTCTCCTTACCACCATTGCCCGCCCTGTGTAGCTCCGGATCTCTGCTCCCTGCAGAGCCAGGTCACGTGGCAGGGACCAGCCAGGGCAGCGGGGACCAGGCACTGGTAGCAAGGAGACCCCTGGCACAGATCTCTGCTCCCTGAGGAGCTGAGTCACATGGCAGGGTAGCAGCATACAGCTGTTTCCCTGCAAGCCCGACTCCGAAACTCCAAAATTTTCCGAAACATCTCCAAAACATTTTGGATGCCTCGTTTCGTTTCATAGATGTTTCTGAGCCTCCTGTTCCGATTCGGATTTGGTGTTTCGGGCACCAAAATGGCCCAAAATGAAATGGCTGCCAAAATTTCACGCAGCCCTATTGTAGGCTATATATCAGATTTAATTTCTGCTGGATACTTACACGCATCAAAACACAGAATAAACACAAAGAAATTTTGGTAAGAAGAACATAGAAAAAATTATGAAGGGGACAGAAGTTAGCAAGAATACAACTAAGAACATTAGCATTTTTTCTTTTTGCAAATGAACACTTTCAATAATTAACTGACTTTTCTAAATGTTACTGTATAAAACAAGTTACCTTGAGTTACAAACTGCATCTACTTCAGTACCCTTTCTATCCATATGGCAATATTTTTTAATTGCTGATGCTTCCTGTTCCGAAACAAGCCAAACATTATCAGACAAGTTAAGGCTGAGTGTTTATGTGCTATCTGATATGCAGGCCACACAATCAGTTTTTATTTCTGTGATCACAAACCTTCAAATTTCTTTTACAGATCATAGTGTTTTGCAGTTTCTAAACTTCAGGTCTGAAGCAGAACAACCACCATACTACAGGTAATATGTACACACAAGGTCTGTGCAAAGCAGTAAGTATTCAATTTGGATTTGGCCAATTTAGAGGGACAGTGATTCGATTCAGTGATATGAATCACTGTCCTGATTCGATTCAGCTGATTTGGATCTGGAGATTCGGCCACAGACTATAATGGGGAATCATTAAAATACCTATAACTTTGTCATTTTTTTGCAGATTCAGATGTAAATAGCAAGGATGGTAGTCCCTTCTGAGGGCATGAAGCCTGCTAAGTTTCAAGGAGATAGATGCAGGGGATTCTGTGAAAGTGCACCACAAACTGTTGAAAGCAAAACTCATAGCACTTGTGTGTGTTAAGGCAGAGCGGGATGAATGCAGCAGTGTTAAGGCAGAGCGGGATGAATGCAGCAGGCATGAGGCTTCCAGGTTTCAGGCAGAGTGGTGCAGGGGTTTCTGTGAAAGTGCACCCCCAGGTTCTGAAAGTAAATAAAAAAAGCAAATAGGTGCAGAGTGAGGAGGGTGGCACTCAGTTCAGCTGCACATGAAACTTGGGGAACCCCACCAGTGGGAGGTTCGCCTTCAGGAACAGCAACTGCTCCACCAAACCAGGATCCAAAGAGATGTGGTGGGGTGTCACAACATCACCAGCAATGCTAAACACCCTCTTGCTTGGAACACTGGTCGATGGACAGGTGGATCCCGGGCAACCGTGGCCAGATCCTGCCACAACTGGCTACGGGTTGCCCAATAGGCCAAGGGGTTGCAGTGCAGTGGCTCCACATCCTCAGTGAGATGGGTAGCCACCCAGGTCTCCGCGCTACCTGCCTGATGATAGGGTCTGGTGCCTCTGGACCCCAACACTGAAGCCATGCCTTTGGCTCACATTAGCAGTGGCTGTGGTGGAGAAGATTGGCTTGTGGTTGGAGTGCTGGCATGGGAAAGTGGATCCCCCTCTTCCACATTCCCCCGCCTCTGCCCTTCTGCCTCCCTGATTCTGTTCACCAGCACCTCCATCCTGTGACCGAGGGTTTTGCTGCAGCAGATGCTGCCCTTCACCCTCAGGTCGCACATGCCCACTAGCACATAGACCATACTAGACCACAATGGATCCAGCCATTTTTTGATGCCTTCCTTCAGCTGCTTCACCAGTTCCTGCACCTCCAGTGAAGGCGGCTTGCCCCAGCCAGGAACACTGATCCCCTGGAACAGCTCCATTTCATTCTCAAACTCCTTCACTATGGGGATCCCCTGGCTAAGGAGGGCATTGCCAGTGCTGAGGCCCTTTGTGGCCTCGAGGAAAGGCTTGAGGACCACCTAGATGTGGGAGGTGGTATCCCACTCTGTCTTGCTAAAGGGGCCACTGATCCCAATCTCCCTGACCAAACCCATCTCATGGATGGCCTTCTGTTGCTCCACCAGCCTTTCCAGCATCAGGTATGTGGAGTTCCACTGAGTCTCCACATCCTGCATGATTTTGTCCTGTGGGATTCTCAGTTCTGCCTGTCTGTCCTGCAGCATCTTGCCCCCTTGATGTGGCCAGCCTGGAGAGGGTTCAGAGGAGGGCCACCCGCTTGGTGAGAGGGCAGCAGGACAGGCCCTATGAGGAGAGACTGAAGGACCTGAACCTGTTCAGCTTCAGCAAGAGGAGGCAGAGGGGGCATCTAGTGGCTGCCTACAAGCTCATCAGGGAAGATCAACAGCAAATAGGCAGAGCTCTTTTCTCCCCAGCACCACCTGGGGTGACAAGGAACAATGGTCATAAGCTGATGGAGAATAGGTTTAGGTTAGAGAACAGAAGGCAATATTTTACAGTTAGGGTGGACAAAATCTGGAACCAACTTCCCAGGGAAGTGGTCCTCGCCCCTACCTTGGGCAAATTCAAGAGGAGGATGGATAATCAGCTGTCTGAGGTCTTGTGAACTCAGCATTCATTCCTGTCTGTGGCAGGGGGTCAGGCTAAATGATCTGTTCAGGTCCCTCCTGACCCTAGCTACTATGAAACTATGAAATACTGAGCAGTGCCGAGCTGTGAAGTCACCATGGCTTCAAACACTGTTGACTGCTGGGACCCTGTCCACCAACATGGTAAATCATAAGCCTTTTAGCTTTGGACTAATAACATGCATAGTTTGTACTATATATTAGTAAGTACAAACATGCTCCCTAAAAGTGTGTTTATGAGTTCCTATGCAACTGTTTCAAAAAAGGCAAAAATGCATCAATTCTGGATACACTAAGTTTATGGATACCTGTAGTAACTTTATGCAAATTACTACAGAGAAGTTTATTTCAAAGTCAATGTTTGCAAATTTGTTCCAAATTTCCATGTGCTTAGAGGGAGAAGGGTCTGACATTAAGGAGTGCAGAAGAGGGCAAGAGGGCTACCTAACCCCCCAGGTTTATTTGTCCTGAAGTAGCAGTGAGAGGGGCATAAATTCAGGGCAAACTTCCAGTACTTAAATTCTATACCTGGAAAACTGGAACAAATTTATAAATGTTCTGTGTATAGAATCTAAGTATTGGGGGTTTATCTTATATTCAGAGTAATCTTATATTTGAGGGAATACAGTACATAGTCTGCAAGGCACAACATTCCAGCTATAAACAGTTATCCATGAATTTGGCAGAATGGCTAAAACAACTTGGCCTTTCTCAGTGATTTCCTCCGAGATGCTTGCAGTCTCTTTGAGAAATATGGCTAAAACAACTTGATCTTTCTCAGTGATTTCCTCTGAGATGCTTGCAGTCTCTTTAACAAATATGCAGTCACAAAACAGGTTCATGCCTTTGGACAATATGCATTCAGACTCTTAAGCAATCAAAGCAGCAGCAAAAGTCACTCAAAATGCAAAAACCCAGTGATCAGCATTTGCACTTTGACAGCTTTGTGGTACGTGGGGGAAACCTGATTATTCTTAATTGTCTTAAAAAGCAAAAACCACCACCATATTGCCTCTACTCAACAAAACCAGTATTATAATAGATGTGGCATTGTGTTTTTGCATGAACCTCAACTCAAGTTTCTTCAGCCACTATTCTCAGTTTCCCACCACAAAACAGCTGATTATTTGCTAGGCAATGTTGCTGATAAAGCAGACTTTCAAAATATTATTAGCACAGCATAGATGCCAACATTTAAGAGTGATAACAATGGTTTTATTCATTGTCCATGGATATACATACACTGCAGGTTACCACAGGTTGCTGCCCGGTCACAGAAAGTTTCATGATCTTATTATACAAAGGAGATTCAGAGAGAAGAGCAGATAGATTTTAATGAGATTTTGTTTTGATAAGCTGCTGTTCATCAGATTCAATCACTTCACATTAGTGCAATTAAAGGAACTGCACACAAGACAAAAATCTTTTTTCCCCTCCCCTGGTTTTTGGAAAAATGCAGGCTTATGATAAGACCCTGGAGATCATCACATAAATTGCATGAAAGCTGCTGTTCTAATTTGATGTCCAGAGCTCCACAGCATACAGTAGGTAAAGAAAAAACCCCACATAAAACTGCCAGAAAAAAAATAAGAAAACTACTGTATTTTGTTGCACACAGCATGTACTCCCCCCCCCCCCCCCCCCCCAACCAGCCCACCCAAACAGGGGACACAACCATGCCCCCCCCCCCCCCCCTCCCCGCCCAATCAGCACCCCAAACCAGGGTACACTTATTAATCAGGAAAACTGTTTTCTTGCTCAGGAAAAAATGCACCCTGCTATGATTCATACGCCACAGTTCATCAGTGACCTTACTGTTCAGCCACCTGAGGGAGTCGATTGACTTAATAGCATATTGTTCTTCTCTTCACAGGTGTTAACAACTGTCTTGTCTTCTAATGTTTCACTAATCAAATTAACCTTTCTTAGGGCAATCTTACTGTCTGCTAGTTGCTCCTGATGTCTCTCTTGCCGTTTCACAGTGTAAGCAGGAAAAGGAGGATGAGTCTGCTGAAAATTAGGCTTGTTCCCAGCTCTGTCCTTGTTCCTACTCATAACTGAACAAATCTTTTTTCCTGTCATTCTGTTTTTCAAAATAACGTGTATATTATATTCTGGGGCATGCTGTATGTGATAAAATAGGGTATTTCAAGGGTTATTTGCAAAAGCAATAGAGACTGAAGATGCAACATTCCAAAGCATGGCCCAAGAAGCTCAGGAGCTTCCATGAAGGGAACGAGACTGCAGGGAAGGAGACTGTAAGTATTATATAGAAGCACAGAGAGTATAGAGCATCATTTATATCAGAGATGTTCCAAAAACCTTCAACTTCCTATACTGTATATAACAGACCTTATTTTCAAACACAAGCATGTTCTGAATGGGTTATAGGCATGCCCCAAACCATATGACATAGACTGATCAAAAGGAAATCCAGGACATCTGAGATACTGCCTCCTTCCCCACAAGTCAGGAACACTGCTGCAGGCAGGGGCAGGGGCAGGGGCAGGGACGGGGCGGCGTGGTATGCCAGACAGGTGGGCAGGCAGTGGTGCCTGCTCACCTGCTTGTTGGAGTGCCATGCTGCTCCATCTCCCCACTGGACTGTATTCCGTACCCCTGAATTTCTGGAACACTCATTTTAATTCACACCAGCCGGCTGAGACCAGCCTCCAAAATCCAAGACTGTCCTGGCTAAATGAGAATGTATGGTCACCCTAATGCTACACAGACATGGTCAGGATTCAATGCAGCCTTAATTCAAATCAGTGGTGCTCAACCTTTTCATCCAGCAGGCCAGATGGGCAGCGCCCTGTTCCGCCATAGGCCAGATCTGGCTGGTTGACCCAATCCAGCACCTGGGGTAGGTGCAGTAGGGCCTCTTCCAGCATCATGGATGGGGGCAGGTGAGCCCAGGCCCAATCCAGCTGTGTGGGGGAAGGGGGTTTGGCTTCACGCCACTGGAGGAAAGGGGTTTGGCCCAGCCCCAACCTGGCCAAGCAAGAGGAAACGGGGCATGGACCAGCCCTGTGGGAGGGAAAGGGAACGTGGCTCAACCCTGAACCAGCCATGGAGGGGGAGGGGGTACGGCCCAGCCCCAATTTGGCCAGGTGGGCAGGAAAGAGGAATAGCCCAATCCCAACCTAGCAGGGCAAAAGGAAAAAGACATGGTCCAGACCTGTGGGGGGGGGGAGGTGGGACCTGTGCAGAGGGAAGGGAGCATGATCCAGCTCTGATCTGGTAGGGGGAGGGTCATGGCCCAGTTGCAGCCCACCGCTTGGGATTCTGACAGCAGGGAGGGGTGGTGGTATTAGCTCCCACTGATCCTCTGCCACCAAACTTCCTGACCCATAGAGTGCCCCACGGGCTAGATGCCAAGGCTTTGTGGGCTGCACTTGGCCCACAAGCTGAAAGTTGAGCAACTCTTGTCTAAATCATTCTAACACCAGTGTAAATGTAGATTTGGTGAAAATGCTAGTAAAAATTAGTCCATCCTCCAACTATTATTACTTAAGTGACCTTCCAAAAAATCTCCCAGTTACTTGTGAAGAATTTAACCAGAGAACATCTCTATCCATGTGTTTGGCTTTTCTACATGTATTGCCCCTCTTACTGTTTTGAGCCAATTTATGATATGCAACTACAATCACATATAAGTAAAAGATCTTTGCAAATGTTTCACTCCTTCACTGGTTTTTAAACCATAAAATGGACAATTTAAGGGACTGATAGAGACTGACTACTCCTAGAGAAACAGATAGTTCCAATAAAATAAATATTGATTAATGTTTTTTATCAGTATTTGAAACATATCAAAGTCAAAATACTTAGTTAATATCTATCATTGTTTCTGGTTCAAAAAGCACATTGCAAGAATGTGCAAGCGTCCACTGTTGGCTTAATTTCAGGTATTTTAAGATAATTTCTGAACTAAAACAGTAGGGTAAATTTGAACACATCTAATTTTTGGATGCTTCCCTAAACCACGTACTAAGTTTCTTACCATTTAACCATTATTACCTGCCACGTTTTAAGTTCAAAATAACGGCATGGGTGTACAAGAACTTTTTAAAGGCTTGGGATATTGGAGGTGGGGAAGGAACTGTGAAATGATTAATTGCTTTTTCTTAGTATAATGTTATCACAAAAGTCCCAGTTCATGAAAGGACTTGTTTAAATGTTTTCTTGAACAGGAATAGATTGAAGGATGTGATAACCGCACCCCCCCCGCAAATTCTAGTCATGGATACAGATGCGAATTGTAGATGAAGCTGAATCTTAATGTACTGATGACTTTAAAAATCAAGACCAAAGTCTTTAATTGAAACCAGAAGTAGACTAGAGACAGGTGAAGAAATGAAGACAGAGAACACATACTACTGTAGTCTTCTTCACAGAGGCAACTGTTTTTACAGCATTCCCTCCACTTTCAACTCCAAGTACATTTCATTCGGCTAACCTAATCTGGAGGTGAAAACATGTGACCACACCATTTTATAGAGATGAGTTGCAAGGCCACTAGCAAGGTACAGTAAAGTGGAGGAAGGGTGTTTTTCCACAAATGACACTGGTTGTTTAGGATAAATAAGTCAAAACCACTAGATTTTCTGTAACAGAGAGGTGGGCCCTCTATGGTAGGGAAGAACAACCGTCCCAAAAAGATTCTTCAAGGATTTTTTCCATTGTTTGGATCTCACCTAGAATAAGTCTGGACCAGCCACTCTTCAGCTCGATGCTGATCTTCAGTATTAATTATTTGTACTGCAATAAAACCTAGAGACCCTGGCTAAAATCCTGGCTTCTGTGTTAAGCACAATATAGACACATGGTAAGAGACAGCACTTGCTCAAAACCTAACAACAGAAACAACCAAGACAGAGAAAAAATGAGAGAGAGGAAGGATCATCATCTCCATTATTCAGATGGGAAACTGAGGTATAGGAACATTAAGTGACTTGCTCAAGGCCAAACAGTCTGTGGCACAGCTAGGAAATGAAGACTGATCTGACTCAAACCCAATCCCTTAAAACACAAGTTCTTTCATATCTTTGGTGATGCTTGCCCCTCTGGAAAATGAAATATCCCTGGAACTGGATTGTGGACATATTGTCGGCAGCACAATAGGTGCATCTCCTCTCCCCTCCATTTTGTTTTACATAGATATTAAAGAGGTAAGGAAATGGATGAATCTCCAGAGGACTTCACTGGTGAGACCTCTTTTCTGGGGAAGACAAAGGGAGCAGCAACTACTAATCACTAGTGTTTGGGTCCTGCTATAGAAGGAAGATTGAAGGAATTTCAGAATTGCATTATCTAAACTTAACTACATCATAAAAGCACTTAGGGTTCAACCATGCCAAAGACTGTCAATAGATCAAGGAGTACCAACAATGAACTCTTGCCTCCATTCATTGCCATGTCTTCCAGTCCTGCAAAGACTATCCATCTCTGCGCTGTGCTCTGATCTATGCTGCAAGGCTGGCTGTCACAATTTTCTCAAAGACTTAGGAGGAGGAAGCTAGAGATAAAGCCATATGTGGAAAAGTTGTCCACACTGAATGATAGGTTTTTGAGGGTTAGGTTGAGCACTGCATTCTTGAGAAGTGGATAGTTCTGTTCTTTAACTCTCAGCAACCAGAAGAGGCTCAAATCCATGTCACAGGAAGTGACTCAGAACATCATGGTTTATCACGTGTGACAGGCTGAATTATGTCAGGTATAGTAGAAGGGGTTTGGATTCTGATTTTATAAGTATTCCTAAGACACTGCATTCTTGGCTGATATCTTCATATTTAAACAATATCTGGCATTTGCAAAGGGAAGGATATTTAAACTCCATATTCAAAAGGCCTCTGGTGTTCATTTTTTGAAAGCTAGTCTAAGGGTCTGGAAGTGCCATGTTGGTGTTTGGCCCAATCAATATTTAAAATGGCAAATATGCATAGTGGTAAGCTAGTCCAAAAGGACCAGATCATATGAAATGAAGGGGAAAGTGGCTGAGCACATGCTAAAAACTTGAGTGCATACAGTGGTACTCAGTCACCAATTGAGAAGTGGGCCTGGGGTATCTTCCTTTGAATGCCTGCCAGGTGTTGGTGTTGATACCCTTATATAAACGGGTCATTTCAGTATTCCTTGTTTGCATGCATGTCTTAAACAACTCAAATCATCCATGGGTGGAGACAGCCCTCCGAGCTCTGTCCCCATTAAAAGAGCAGAGCACCCTGGTCAAGCTGTTTCGTTTCCAGGAGGGTAAAGGAACCGTGATTTCTCCTAGCCCAGCTAGGGGCATCCTGGGGAGAAAAGCCTCTTTCAGAAAACTACTAAATACAAAACTGGAAAACCCCTACAGATTGCAAAGGGGGCAGATTTTCAAAGTAATCTTCAGAAACTTGAGCCCTGAAGCTGTTATTGAGCAGAAGCTCCCTAGCCTCAGTTCAGACAAGAACTGATACAGAGCTACAAATTCCCCTCAAAATGGGGTAAACCTGTGACATCTTTTCCACACCTTTACACATTTAAGTAAAAGCACCATCTTTATTTCAGCATCAAGGAAGTCCTTTTTTTCTTTAATGGAATGGGGACCTCTCTTTGGAGGTAAGCGATACTTAATCGCACTGTAACAAATGGGAATGAGACCAAGAAATCTGGTCAATGGTATTTCTGAGCAGTATGTATAAATCATAAGGACCACACAGTTTGAAACTATTTGTCTACATTGTGCTCTCTTCTTGTAAAAGCAAACAGGCAAAGTAAAAATGTAAATGTCATGGACTTGAACAACGTATGTTGAATGCCCTCCCTTAGCTGACTGAAGAAGGGCATTCAGCACATTAATTAAGAACGACCTTCCTTGCTAGATGTCTCAAAGCTGAACTATAGGGCCACTCATGTCCCAGCACAAACTCTGTTGTGATATCATTATCCCCACCACACTGTATTCCCTTAACCAGAGTAAATAGAATCAAACCAATGTATGTGTTATTTGGCCATAACCACTTACCCCATATTTTTCAAAGGAATCCATCAATTCTGTATGCCTCAGTTTGTAGCTAACTGGCCTGATCCACCCGATTATCATGATTTGGTAACCATGCACAACTTCAAGTGACATTAACATGAACTTTGGGGCACCTGATAGATATTACACTTACAATGTGATCAACAGGTTAATCACATCTTAAGTAGTGACCTGGCCACATGTTTAATCAATTAATGGCATGATAAGAAAAAGACACAAAGTTATTACACTGCATTTTATCACACCTTTAATTGAATGTGAAGCCAGTACCCAGCCTCTGGTACACATAGAAATCTTTCAAGATACCCATGTGCTCCGGAAGCTGAGAGGCCCAATAGCTGGGTCTCCCAGCCTCAGGAGCACATCACAGACTCCTGCAGCTAGAAGCCCAGTCAATTAGCAGGGCTTCCAGCTGGGGGAACACACCCTCTGCTATGAGCTCCCTCTGCTGGGAGCCCCAGTCAGCTGGTCGGGGTTTCCAGGCAGTGGAGTGCACCTTGTGCTCCCCAAGCTGGGAACTCTAATCAACTAACGGGGCTCCCAACCCTAGGAGTGCATGGTGATCCAAACCAGAATTAGGCTTTCCCTGCACTGGCAATATGATGCAATGGGATCTGACGCAGGATCCCACAATCACACCTTCTCCTAGCACGTGTGGCATGATTGTTGGGAACCCACATCAGATCCCAGCATGCCACTACTTTAATGTCTGTCAGGTGCCCTAAAAAAATCATCACACCTTTCTCCCTGCAGTCTTTTTGCAAATTGTAGGATCCAGTAAAACTGATATCCTTTGAAGTACAAGGTTTGGTTCTTTTCTAGCCTTGGCTTTTATCCCTACTGTTACATTTAATTTACATTATTATGTGTGTACTGTTTATAGAAAAACATGTCATCAAGATTTCTCTCTCTCTCTTTTATAATTTAAATATCATTAAAGGTTTTGAGAAACATAACAAAAGCACTAAAGGTCACATGTGAAATGGCAGTTGTTGGTATATACTTCATAAACAAAAATGTCAATCTGTTATCTATATAACGGACTCTGACAATAAGGTTATTTACTAATAAGGAAGCAGACATACTCAAGTAGATAGAGAGATGGCTATGCTTGCTGGTCTGAAGTCAAATAGAAAGAAGAGCAGGGTGGCACCTTGTTACACTTTACACTTTGGGCTGCTCAAATATTGCTCGGGTTTGAAACAGTCACACCTTCAGGCTAAAAACCTTCTCTGACTGTCCCTTGCCTGCATATCTGTGACTTGCCACTAGCAGGCTAGTGAGCAGAGGCTGCACTAGGAGCTATTGCTGTGTGCTGCCCTTACAGAACTGGTGAGCCAGGACAGGCTTTGACCCTTGCTCTAAGTGGCAGTGTAGAAAGAGACGGGTTGTGGGGATGGGAACATAAAGCTGGGAAGTGGAGAATTAATACGGTGAGTGAAATGAAATGTGAGATGAAAAAGAAATTGCGGTGGGGAGTGGAAATGAAGGAAGCCAGCCACTGAAGGGTAAAATAAGAAGTAGTAAAAAAGAAAAGAACTTTAAAAAGAAATAAAAAGGCATTCTTTGGCTCATACTGGAGAAGATGGCTGAGCTGAAGGTCAAGTAAAAGTTTCGGCTTGCTAGCTGGCTGGCTGTCGTGTGCTCTGCAGGGTGTTTGCATGGCGTTGCATCCCTGGGGCCAGGAAGGTCACACCCCTGGGGGTGGGAGGAGGAGTTGGCTTGATGCCAGAACCACCACCTGGGCAGTAAAGTTCAGGAGGTGGAAAGTTTGTCCACACAGAACAGGAGGGTGAGGGAGGTGACACTGCATCCTGGGATGCTGGAGGACTACAACTTGGACAACTCATTTTCAGGGAGTGGCCAAACATTAATGGAACATAAACTGGGTAACACAGAGCAGAGATAAACCTGCCCCAGAGAGGCGTAACTTTAAGCCACCTAACGTCTGCTTAAAACTATTTTCAGGTGTTAATGTGTGGACAATTCAGAGGTTAAGAGCTCCAGAAGCCACCTAGAATTCATGTGTAACAAGGCCCATAGAGACTAACTGGTTCAGAGAGGCACAAGCTTTTACAGGCAACAACGTACTTTGTCAGATTCTATGGGTGAATAAATCTATCGGGTAGATTAGGTGCATGTAAAATAATAGAACATATAGCAAAAATAAAAAAAGGAGAAGAAAAAACAGAAATAAAGATTACAAACTCCCAATCCACTTGCCCAATCAAGGTTTCTTTTAATGTTCTTTTTGGTTTCTATTTCCAAAACACACATGCAATAATGCTAATCCTAAACATGCAAAAAACCCTAAGAAACCTGCATATGAACATATACAAAATCAACAACTGAGTTACAAAAAAAAAAAAAAAAAAAAATCCAAACAAACAAATGCATTTGGGGCTCCTTCTCTTTGGCTCCTTGATTTCTAGGTCTTTGGAACACATGTTTTCAAGCAATCTGCCATAACCATAAGAGCTATTTTTTTAAACTAATGCTGAGACTCTCTATTCCAGGAACTGGGTTTTAAGTAAAACAATAAATATCACAAGACTCTCAATAAAATCACAAGAGTTGGCAACTTTGCACATATAGTAACCAGAGATGGGCTTGAGTCATACAGATGAGATATAGATCTGGACTAACCCTAAGCCTCAGGGCATTCTGATCTGGGGTTTTAGTACAAGCCCAACACCAGCAACAACACAAATTAAATGTAGTGCTACTGAGACAAAACGTTGCCAAGCAGACAGAGAGGTAGGAAATGAGACAATCCCATTAAATTCCTCAATATATGTCTTAGGGATTCTCTCCTCAAAATGTGTAGGCTTCAATATACACAAAAAAGTTCCAGCATACTATTTACTACATTGTATTTTAATGCCCTAAATGATCCATCTCAGTTACCTCCTCACTAATATAAACATGTCAGACAAGAAAATTATTGATGAGAATTTTATAAAAGTGACTTCACTTTTAAATGATATAATGGAATTACAGACAATGTGTTTTTAGGCTGTGTATATTGTTTGGGAAGAACAGCGTTATTTTATTTTGTTTTTCAATCACTCAAAAAAGAAAATAAAAAGACAAAAAAAAGTGTGCGACAGCCCACTATAAAATTAGAGAAGCTCATTTTCTGCAGCACATTATCTATTTTTCCTAATATGAATAAGATATACGAGAGGCATAACTAGCCATTTTGGCACCCTGGGCAGAGATGCTGGAGAGTGGTAGTGAGGGACAGGTTGTGTGCCATTAACTCAACGTGGGATTGCAAAAACCCTGGCTACCCCTTTCAGGGGCAGGCCAGTGCCCCTTCTAGTCATAAGTAAATTGTACCTCAATTAAAATAAATTAATTGATATTACAGACATGTATCAACTGTGTTCAGCTGCTAAAAAATAAAACATTATGCACAGGGATCACATTCTCCATTGCCACATTAGTTTTCCATTAGCTTTTCAACAATGAAATTATACACACATGCATACATATACACATGCAAAGTAAATAAACCTGAATCATAGTATCACACTGGAGCCAATGTAATTAAGGTTGTGTCAGTATTTCCATTTAATCCACTATTTTCAGGAGGTTTATGGTATGACCATAAACATTCAGTTAGGTTGAAATTAAGCAAACAAGGTCTTGTACAGTAAGCAATATTTAAGAAAAAATGCATACACACATAGAGCAGTCATTTGCTGCTTATATAGGAATTAAATTATAAACTTACTCATTTTAAAGGGCACTGCTGAGCTATTTTTTAAATACTTTCCTCGGTACTTATAATCTTTCAAAAGCCTGAAACTAAACTTAGTTTCTTTACCTTCCTATCTGTCACACAATGGTTAGTGTAGAAATTCTCATACTTTCTTGGATTGCTGGCCTTGTTTTTTATTTAACTTATAAAGGAAACAGAGCAATGAAATATTTATACTGAAAAATAAAATACAGCCAATCCCAAATGCAGCCTCTTGGCACTAATATACAGTAAAATCCCTATTATCTGGCACAAGCGGGGAACAAGTGGGGATGCCAGTAAGCTAAGCTAAAAGTGCGAGTTACCTAAGGCACAGGGTTTCCAGCTAGATGCGGAGCGAGGCGGAGTTGGGGGCAGGGCAAGGCAGGGCAGGGTGGTGGTTGCAGCAGCAGCAGCCGCCGTGTGCAAGCTTTCCCCCCCCCGCACGCAGCAGGAGGCAAAGCAGCACGGCGCCATGTGCATCCTGCCGCTCTCGGCATGGCACCGAAATTCTGGTTAATAAGGTATCCAGTTGGTAAAGTACCGGATAACAGAGATTTTACTGTAATACCATTAATAAATAGTCCCTGAACCTTGGAATCAAAAGATAAGAGCCTGACTGGTCTAATCTGGGATCTCGATGGGTGTGTCTACACATGTATTTACACACGCTTAAACTTAACGCGCCTTTGCTTAAGGCTCATTAAGGCAATTTAGGCACACATCTATATGTGGATGTGCTAATGAGCTTTAAGGTGCATTAAATGTAGGTGTGAATAGATAACTCGCATTAGCACACATGCAGATGTACTAACGTGCAGATGCACGTTAACACAATGTGTGCCCATTGGCACACACCACATTAATGCGCATTAGTGCATCTACATATGCACTAATGCGATTTAGGTATTTGAGCTTAAATTTGATATTGCTTTATGCAGGTATTAAATTTAAGCTCACATAGCCTTAAATCGCCATTTTTAAGGTGCATTAAGGGTGCGCACATGTAGACACACACCCTTAATGTGCCCTAAAATGGTGATTTTAGGCTAAGCACATTTAAAAGAGGCACATGTAGACACACCCAGTGTAAATCTCCCATGTAAAGCTTCAGTAAAGTCACTATTTTCAATACAGTTTCTCTGAATTTGCATAGGCACCACACAAGCAACACAGGAGGAAATCAAGGCAGCAATACTCAGAACATCAGCATCATCAGCTTATCACAATGCACACTATCCCATTCTAAAATACCTGTACTCTCTAAAGGTCTGAACTTCTGCCAAGAGAAAAAAACCTGACAAAATACTAATACACAGAGAATCAGAAGAATCTTCTCCAGACTGTGCCCAACTCTTGCAAAATTTATTGACCATCGTGGTTACAATATCACTCTCACACTACCCTTTGCATAGGCATAACAGAACAGACTTCTTATATTTCTCCCCTCCCTCCCTCACCCTTCTTCCCTACATCTTGAATTTTGGGCTCTTTAAAAGTGGTTTGAGTTAAAATCTCAAAAGGTTGTTTTTCTTTAATACCAAGTGCCTTTCAAGCAATCAAAGGTCAGCCAGTCAAACTGACATTCACACTGGGAACCAGATGACCCAATGCAAACAACCTAAAACTTACAAGTAGGGGAGTCATTTCAATTATCTCAAAGGTCCTGCTAAAAAGTAGGCCCTTTAAAAAGATATGCCAAGTGCTTTGCAGGTCTCTCTGACAACTGGCCAGCCAAGAAGGGTAGCAAATCAAATGAGCCTGCTACATGAAGCCAGAGAAAACAGGAGGAAATCCATGCTCCTTTTTCTGTCATTTAAGCAGCCAAGAAAGTTTATATTATTTTAAAACATTGCCAGCCTGACACTACTCTCACAGATGCTAGTGAAAATGTGAGGAAACTGCAATGAAGCTATAACCGTTCTACTACTGTAAAGCCACTGTGGTTTCACAATTTGGCCCTTTCACAGTCAAGATCAGGAGACTGTTAAACTAAATAGTGTTAAGACCATTTAGCTGCAGAACAGAGATAGACTGGACAAAGGCAGGAAATAAACCCCATATTACCCTGCATATGTGCCTCTTCCCTACTTTGGAGATATTTCAAGAGTAAGTCTCTCAAACAGAAAATGATCTTATGTACCACTGAGTAGACACAATATGATGAGCTAAGGATGGATGTTCAAATAATTCAGCCTTGACTTTCAAAGTTCCTTGATTTGTGGTTTTAAGTCAGACTCATTAAGGTTTATTGAGTGTAGTTTGTTGTGGTTTAAAATATTACATTATCTCTAATCAAGGATTAAAAAACTGCCTTGGTCAGGCATTCATTATTAAGTCCTGAACTAGTGCCAAACAAGCACAGCCAGTCCAAAGGACCAGGACGAGTTGGTTCAATATCTAGCAAACTGTGAAACCAACATTTTTGGATTGAAAAGTAATGCCCTTATGCTGATAAGGTTATTTGGGTAAATGTGATATCTCTCATTAGACCCATTGAATAGTTGGAAAAATTATTCTTCGCAAACTTTCAGGCACTAGCACCCTTCTTCAGGCACAGGGAGTGTTTGCTGGTATCTGTGTACTTTCTAGGGTTGAATAGAATTTTAAGCCAATATGCAAAATGCAAGTCTATACAAATGTGTGGCAGGGAAGATCAGAGGGGATAAGAGTTATGGGTGAGAGACAGGTAGGTGAGGGGAGGAACAGAGGGGAATGCTGACTGGTGATCAAATGCATCTGCTAACACGTAGAGAAGTTACCTGGGGTCATCAGATGGCAGGCAGGTTGCAATGTGCCATAAATCCAATGTCTATATTTAGTCCATGATTTTTTGTATCGATGAAGTGAAGTTCATAGGCATATTTTCAAAAGGTGGTTTGTAAATTCCCTTTGAGGATTAGAACTGAGAAGTTGGAGAGAGAGTGGTTGTTGTGGGAAAAAGGCACCCACAGGTAATTGGGTATTTTTGTCCTTGACAGATTTTCAGTGTGCGTTCATTCTGGTATGTAGTTCTTCTTTGGTTTCTCCTACATAGTTTCCATCAGGACACCCATGCACTAAATGAGATGTATTAAAATTTCTCGAGGCGCAGGTAGAAGATCCAAGAATGGTAATGGTTCTGTTGTGGGGTGTAGTTATTGTGGGAATGGTGGAGATGTATTGGCAGGTTTTATATTTCTTGTGACTAAAAAGAAAACGTTGGTGCTAGAGTATTTCAGAAATAGTTTGATGGAGGGGTGATAAGTATTCAATTTATGAGGAAAATCAATCAGAGATTCTGTTTTCAGTCCAAATGAAAGATATTATCTATGTATCTTAGGTATAGCTTGGGTTTGACGGTGCAATTCGTGAGAAATTCTTCTTCCAGGTGGCCCATAAGAAGGCTGGCATATTGTGGGGCCATTTAGGTGCCCATAGCTGTACCACAGTTTAGAGAAAGTATTGGTTATTGAAAGTGAAGTTATTGAAGTCTGTAAGTGCAGTAATATCTTTAGGTCTGTACTCTGAGTTGTAATCTAGCTCTTGTAGATATGTAAGGTAGGCTTGGATGCCATCCTGGTGTGGGACCTTGGTATATAAGCTGGTAATATCCATGGTGGCTGAAACGGTATTGTTAGAAAGGTAGAATTTTCCCATGAGTATAAGGAAGCTGGCATCTCAAGCTCTTCTGAATTTTCACTAGGCATGCAAATATTCCCAGTTGTGAACCACTGTAAAAGAATTCTGCAAAATATTGGGGTTTCACTGCTCTCTAGTAGTTTAAGAAATACAACATTTTGAAACCAAGTTAATGTGGCTCCTGTCTTGCATTTCTTCTTCCAAACCTGAATCAAATCAAACACTGTGCTGGTCACCAAGCCCTTGAGAATCACTGGCATTAGAAAAGCAAGCAGTAAAGCACCTGCAGACTCTTAATCGCAAATTGAAGTGCTAGTCTTTAGGTCTGACAAGGTTCTTTAGGTAAATATGATAACGTCTATTAGGCCAACTAAATAGTTGGAAAAATTGTTCTTTGTAAGCTTTGGGTACAAACACACTTTTCAGGCACAAGGAGAGTATCACACAAAGCAACAACATACTCTCTGTGTGCCTAAAGAAGGGTGATTGTATTTGAAAGCTTGCAAAGAACAATGCTTCTAACTATTTAGTTGGCCTGATGAAAGATATCACATTTACTCAAAGAACCTCATCTGCCTATGTCCTCTAGACCAACACAGCTACAACCAACAACCCTAAATCTTTAGCTCTAACATTTCATGACTGAAGTGTCAAGTCAGACATGAATTGTGTTGGTGGGGAACAGGGAGATACATGTTTTATATTTTATACCCAATAGGAACTAACCTAGCTCCTTCCATCAATAAGCCCAAAGTGTTTTACAAGGATGGTAAAGCATTATTCACCTCATTTTACAGGGGAAAAACAGAGGCACGGAGTTTGAGGCATTGTTTGCAATTAGAAGCGTTTACAAGCATAGTTTAATCAGAATTCCATCAAAACCTTGTAGCTTAGACACGAGTATATCATCATTTATGGTATTACTTTTATAAGCTTCATTATTAATAATTATTATTATTGTCAATATACATTATTTATAATAAGGATGATCACCACAAGAATGATAATGATTGTGATAATGATGTTGATACTAATACTAATCATAATTACTTCTCCAAATCAACTTTGCTGGCTGCTCAGTAAAACTTGAAGCTAGATGAACCCTAAGTAGTTCTGAAGGTTACAGAGCTGAGAAGTCTAACTAGATCTCCTTACTCCCAGTCTTGTCCAGGGGCCTGTTGCTTTACCTGTGATTACATTTCACTCTTTGCCTGGGCTTCCCAGTCACTTCTGAGTGTAAGTATGTATCACAGTGGTTCCCCAACTGTGGATTGCAACCCCAAATGGGGTCCCCTCAATCACAGTCCTGTGTCCCCAGACTAATAAGCCCTCTCAGTCTGTCTGTACCTCTGCCGGGCACCTGTATCCTTAACGGCTCACTGCGTGGCTCCATTCCTCCCCTACACCATGCAGGTGTTCTTTCCTGTTGATGTTGTATATTGAAACCCTCAAGCCCCCATGGGCCTTTGGACCTCCTGATACCCCCTTTATGAACTCCTGGACCCCTGGTCCTATACATAGCCCCTCCTCTGAGCTCTTGGACCCCTGCTCCTGCACGCAGACCCTCCTCTGGGCTCAGGGACCCTCTAGTCTGGTTTAGCCCCTTCTCTGGGCTTGCAGACACTCTAGCCCAGCTCAGCCCTTCCCTGGGCACATGGGCCCCCTGATCTGGGTCTCAGCTTTTCCCTAGGCTCCTTGACCCCCTTCCGAGGTCTGTGGCCTCTTAGGTTACCAGTTCTCTAAGCAGGCCTTGAGCCTGCCACTGGTACTATTTAAATATAAGGGAAGCATCTCAGGCTGCTGGCAGATCCCTGAGATTCTCTGTGGGTTTAAAATAAAAGAAAGGCTATTTGCCTAAAAAGCCCTGTCTTCCTCTGCCCAGGTAACCCTCCTTTGTCTGTTCCCAAGCCTGCAGCTGTTTATATAAATCCCAGTTCCTTATGGGGCCCTGCCACCAAGAGCTCCTCACTTTGTAGCTACCAGGGAGAGTGCCTGATCAGCTAAGGCTCTGGACTTATGTAGCTCCAGCCTGAGCCCTCTTTCAATCATGTGAGCCTCTCATTAGCCCTCTGCATCACCTGCAAGCACCCTCTCAGGCTGCTTGCTCCCTTAAAGGAGCAGGCACAACCCAATGCCCTGCTACAAAGTCAAGTAGCCACCCTCTACCTGTAAGAGTCTAAAAAGTATAATCACTTCTTCAAAAACCATTTTGAGTTTGACAGTTCACCAATTACCAATGCTTCTTATCTTCTATTTCGAGTAAGAGCATGGAAAATGAGCGAAACTGTGGAGCCATAAAAGAAACCTCTCTTAGTCATAGTTCTGACCTAAGTTTAGCCAGAAGGCTATCTTAGTGGTTGATTATCTCATCTTACTGTTCAACAAAGATCAGGTTTCTATTCCACAGAGATCAAGTTTCTATTCCAATTCTTTTCACTTTGGTCAGCACACTTTTCCATAGCTAACCATGAGGTTTTCACTGAATCATATATTCCCCAGCTTTCAAGTGGTTCTGCTCTCTTCCAGGTGGTTTCCTAGGGTGGTTTGTAGAAATGTCTCATCTTCACCGAGCAATTTCTCACGCAGTATATCAAAAGACTCGATTTTGTCAACTCATAGGTGCAACACGTATGTGAAAAGTAATGAGTTGATCCGGATTGTGGTGCTATAAGTGTACAGAACAAGAAGAATCAGATGTGCAGTCTATTTAATGTCTCACAAAGATTGAGACTAGGATGTGGATGAGAGCTACATGGCTAAAACTTAATCTGGGTAAAACAGAAATAAATACGTTGAATAAAGGATCTTGAAAGTGACAGAGAAATTTTGACATTCATCTTTTGAGGGTTTGCCCACTATTCATCTAGTATATTCCAGATTTGGAGACATAATGCTCTCCTGCTCCTAGAGCCGTAGATGATATCTGCAAAGTTTGGAACTTTCCACTGTAGTATATGCATCTGTGACTGATAGATCAAATTACTGTAGTATGTTTTGTAAAACGTTATACTAGAAGATCAGTCAGAAATCATAACTAGTACAAAATTCAGCTGCCTCCTTGTTAGCCTTTAATCATACTAGAGAATACAATATGTTGCTTCTTTGACAAATTAACTGAATTACTAACTACCAGATTTGTGTCAATGTTTTTGTCCTGATCTATACAATTGTAAATGGTTTTGAATCTTTTGACATTCTAAAGATGGTGCAGGCTGATGACAGTGGAAGTTTGTAATTTATGACAGCAAAGAATGTAATCCAATGGTTTTATTTTATTTTTAACAAAGTATAAATAAAATAGTAAACTGCAGTTTCAAGCGTAAGCAGCTAAGGACCATATCCAGCTATGCTAAATATCATAGTACAGGTAAGAGGAAATGACTCAAAGTTATAGTATTTTCATCACAAGCAACTGCCACTGTTGAGTTGGTACCCAATTCTGCTCCAGCATTAGTACACTTCAAATACTCAATATGCAAATAAGAACATGTAACAGAAGCTTTAGCTCCTAGCAAAAATCCGTTCTATAAAAGTATATATTTGAATATTTTTCATGTGTGTAATGCAATTACAAACAACAAATATAGCCATTATGCCTACAGATATCAAACAGATCTGAACGAACAATATAAATATAAACAGGTGCTTTCTTCTACTACACATATATTGTAGCAAACCAACATGAAAACTCATCTGTGTTAAGGATGGTGAACCTTGTTAGCAAGTGAGGACCCCAGCTACAAGGGGGATCAGCTTGGCTCTGGTCCATGCATGGTGCCAGCAAGTCTGCAGTCGCTACTTGGCATCTGGCCTGTCTTTTTCGCAGACTCTCACCCTTCTTTCTGTGTTTACCCAAGCAAGTCAAAGAGTTGACCTCCTGGTGACCCAGTTCACCTGCCAGTGACAGTGGAGCTGATGCCAAGTAGGCAGCAGCAGACCCACCACATAGCATACATAGATGCTCCATTGTATCTGCAAGGATTAAAATGGGCGCCTGGCAACAATCTGGGTCATTCTTACTCTCCTGATGAAAGCCTGAAGTGCTCCCCATGCACTGTGCCCTGAACCAGGCTAAGAGGTGACCTTGTCACAGCTCTCAAATGCAGAAATGAATCTAACCACCACTTTTGGAAATTAATAAGTACAACACAGGAATCATCTAATAGGAAACCAAAGTAAAAGAACGGAATGAGAAAGTAGCACTATCAAATGTGGACTATCAAAGGGCCAAATCCAATATCATATTTATGGGCAGCATTCACCTCACTGAACCACAGTCCTTCTGGATAGCTCTTCTGTTCCTGCATGGATTGGAGCTTAGAGCACTTTGCTGAGGAATGACAGATGCAAATTCAACCCCACTCGAGGTGAGCAGAGGCCAGAACCTATGCTCAAGCAAGTGCCCTAACCACAAGGTACTGGGCAAAAAGGGAGCAGCCCCACTGTACATCTCCTCTTCCTTCCTCCCCAGCATCAAACATTTGTCATCGTTTTCCCCCAATTAATGTTTCAGAATCTTATCCAGCGTTGTACTTATACCCAGGGTGATCTTATTTCACCTGGCAGCCTATTTGGCCATAGTGCTATACACTCGGAGTGAATACATTCAGAAGGAAAGTACAAGATGAGCTAGCTACAAATGACACACTTACAGGCAGATACAAATAAAATCTAAAATTCCATGGAAGTTATAGACCTAGACTGCAAGGAACCAAAAGTAATATCAACATATGCATCAGGAGGAAATATTATTTGGGGAGGCTGGGGGTGGTACAGGACGCGGTGCAGAGTGCACCACCTGACCCCCTCCACCTCCTCTCTCCTGCACAACCTAACAGGTTCAGCGTGTGATGCTGCTGTACACAGCCGAGAAGCACATGGCAGGGGTGCTGGGTGTGGCACTGTGGTGGCACGGCATAGCGGTGGCACAACTGGAGCTGTGTTTGCGGGGGCTCAGCCCCATCAGCCCCAGACTTCTGCTGCCTATGGATATAAAAGCTGACATGTGCAAGCCTAGTTGATATTTCATATCTTTTGAAGGCAGAAGATTCCTAGCTTTATAGAATATAGGCTTACATTGTTGTTATGCCCAAGGAAAGTCAGAGTGTTCAAGGATACAGAAGACCAAAAGGGAGAATGTTACACCACCTTCTCCAGCCAAAAAATGTTAATGGCTAGAGGTGCACCGATGTATCAGTCACATATTGGATCAGAACTGACAACAGGAAAATTAACATTATCGGCAATTGGCTTTTTTTGGCCGATAATGTAACCAATAAATACCGGATGCATGCATGCAGTCATAGCATGCACATGGCCAGGAACGCAGCCTGGCCACTTGAAGAGCAGTGCCCTGCCGGTAAATCTGTGGGAGGGAAAGGGGCATGGGAGGTGCAGATTGAGGCACCACAGTGAGGGAAGGGATGGGGCAGGAGCAGGTGCTGCTTAGCCAGGATGGGGCACCGGACAGAGACACAGGTGGCTTGTCTGGTAGGCATTGAGGGGGTAGGGAGGGGGCGCAGTCCCCGCCGCTGTGCAGCCCCCAGGGGAGGCATGGGAGGCATGTGTCCCCTGGATTTGTGTGCGGGGTGAGGGCCGGCTGCCCACTGCAGGCTAGGGGCCAGGGGCTGCACAAGCCTCTTTGGACTGCGGGGACTAGGCCAGGGATGCACTTGGAGGTGGCGAGGGCAGGGCAAGCTAAGCTGTGCAGGGCGACCAGCAGTAGTGCTGAGACAGGTGGCTATGGGGGGGTGGGGCCCCAGCCGCACTCCCTCCCTCACCATGGGTGCCCCCTTCAAACTACCCTCCCATGCCCATTCCCTCCCCCGCCACAGACTTACCAGCAGGATGCTGTTCTCCACACTGCCCAGCTCCATTCCTGTAAATCAGCTATCAGATTGGTATCGGACGATATGGCTGGTTAATAATCGGCCATCGGTATTGGCCAAGAAAATCTTTATTGGTGCACCCCTACCAATGGCCAAACAAAATCTAGTCTGTCTCTATAGCAACCAGAATAGCAAATTGTCATTGGCTTAAGGTATCAACTATGCTGTAAATACTGCAGCTAATGAAGACATGCCTAAGTCAGTTTTAACTAGCTAAGCTCTGGCACTGTTAGCAGATACAGCTGTGGCAGTATGAAGCTCTGCCCGGGCTAACCAACTATTTACTTAGCTTCTTCGGTAAGTGTTGCAGCCTACATTGAGCTCCACACTGCCATGGTTGCACCTTTAGCAGTATCAAAGGTAGCTAATATAAAGCTAGTTCACATATGTCCACACAAGCTACAGTTGCTTCATACCTACATACTTTAGGAGCACAGATTTTTTTGATTGTTCTCATATGGGAACAATAGTAGTTTGGAAAATCCTATGTAGCATATCTGCCTAAGGTGGTCATAAACTTGGAAAACAAGGCTATAGATAACTTGGGAAGTTCTGGATGGGGGAAAGTTGTATTTACCATATTGATTCTCTTCAAATAAAATAAATTTCCATACAGCAAATGCTACAAGCTCTACCAGGAAGTAAAAGGCAAAAGATTGACAATAGCAGTGGACATATATTACCTGACTCTTTTCCCCTTTCATCAAACAATTAACAAGCCAAATATAAATACGAGACTTAGAAATGAGCATAGGCAGCAAAACAAGGATAATAGGAGAAGTGAGAAAAAGGATGGGTAAAATAATTTCAAATGATGTAATTTTGAATTCTCATCTCGTATACATATGATTTCATATGCATGTCATGAACCACAAAATTAAGGAAGTGACGGCTCTTACTGGCCAACTCTTCTATCCAAATCAGGCTCACTCGGTCTAGCCAATAAATCAGTGAGACAGGAAGAGATTAAATTGCTGCAAACCCTATTTATTTCAGCCAGCACTTGCTCAACACTGGGCACATCTATACACATGCTTTACTGTGCATTACACTAATTTAATGTGCAGTAAAGTGTCACCATCTATGTGTGCACCACAATTAGTGTGCAATTAGTGTGCAGCAGATTAATTTATTCTAGTGTAGTCCCATCAGACAAAGGTACTACCCTACGTCACAGTAAATTACTGTGCTTAAATGCACGTGTAGGCAGGAATATCAAGATTAGTTTACTCTGGCTCAAAATGAGCTGGAGTATATTCAGTTGCATTAATTGTATGTGTTGGTGTGCCCACTCCCTATTCCAGATACATTGTCTTGAGTAGGCAACATTTGAGGAGTTACGGTGTAGGAAACTTGTTTGTACAAACTTTAATATTGTACAGATTCCTAACCTCTGTTCGCCACAGAAGCAAGTACATTCTAGGAGTTTCAAAAAAAACCCCATATCCAGCCTAAATCTCGATATCCTACTTAATTTCAAGATGATTGAAGCTGCATGAGCGCAGGAGGGAATCAGTCACCTGCAGCTTACTAGAACTTTTCAGTCATTCCATCACAGAGACAGGAAATAGGTACAGCAGCAACGCGCCACTCCATTTCTCAGGATGTTCCTCCAACTAGCTTTACTGTTGGTTCCATTCACAACTCAGTATAGATTCTGATCTCACTCTGCTGTTTTCCTGTCTAGCGCTGGCCATGCATGCATGGTACATGCTGCAGTCCAAACAGATTTGTCAGCAATATCATCTTGCCTTCTGTCAGGCAAATGCACATTTCACCACCATCCTGCCACTCCTCAGCTTATATAATGAACCTTCTTCTGTCCGGTCCTTTCACATCTAGGTTTGGCTTCATGACCTAAGGCAGTGGCAGAGAATGACTGAATCTCCTCCCTGTCCTCCTCTGAAAAGCCCCCAGTGAGCGTAGACACATCATTGGTTTCCATATGATTGGGAGAAAATAAAGGGTTTTTCTGTACCAATAAATAAATGCAGAATCCCCAGAATTCTTTGCTGTCAATACCTTCCATGTCAGTATTCATGAAACTGCCTCTATGTTTAACAGCAGCTAATATACTGAGTGACTACTGTCTCTCCTAATTGACATACATATAGGCACCTTTTAGTATAGAGACAATGGCCATATGTAAACTGTTGAAGGCCCTGGCAGAAATTCTCTCAAAGGCAGTTGCAGGCACTAGCTATCTTCCCCACCTTTGGGCAAACCAAAGCTATCAGTGCCTCACAAACCTTCACTACCATATCACGAGCAAATGACTTTTTGCATGAGTTAACAAGCTTTAATGTGCAGATGCTCGTATTTTAAAGGCCCTTAGTATTGTCTAAGTGTAATGTGTAGCTTCACCCTTAGTGAAGGAACACTTACACACAGGGGTCTGGGAAAAAAGAGTTTCCACGTTATACTGCAAAACAGTTCATAGTGTCTGGCTTAGTGCAATACTATGAACCAAGAATGTGCCCAAGACACCCTAGTACCCAACCAAATCAACCTGGCATAGTCCAGTGTATCCATGTAGTCCAGTGCATACAGTTACATGAGTGTGACTCATGTAATTGCCATGTGAGTGCTTACACCTGGGCTTGTTGAAGAAATCTTGTGCCCAAATGCTCAGAACTAAGTTAACTCAGCAGTAAAACATATCTAAGGAGAGTTTACAGGCTCTTAACAGGAATCCACAGCAAGAAAAGAAAACAAGGCACAGGTGACTGGAAAAAGTTGATTATAAAAGGAGTGTTATTGTAGGCTGGCTATGCTGAACAGCAGAGAAGAGAGCACTTTGATATACCTGAAAAAAGAAACAGCACATCCTGGCTGCATGAAAGAAAAGGATTTTAATTTCAATATTAAAGGGGGATTCAAATTAAAAAAAACTGAAAATTATCAATTTGGGGACTGCGGTAAGAGGGTGCCTGGCTTCTCTACATGTACAGGGACAAAATCCCTGTGCTGCCCAGTCCATGCTTCACAGTGGGCTGCAGGAATACATAAGGAGATATGCAGTTCCAGGCACAGACCACTAATTCCATCAGTTCTCCAAGGCAAAAACATGGGATAGAACTGTGCTGTGAGCTTTCCACAGCCTCAATCATTCATACCTACAACATAAAATTGTTCTCTTCCCCTTTGCTTTAAAGCTCACCCAGACTGTTCTACTTCACGTGTAAATCTCTTTTAGTGATACAGTTAGACTGAGGAGCAAGAGATTTATTACCGAACACTAAGGCTCTCTCCGTCTCCTTGGCTATAATTTTTCAGACGTCAGGTCAGGGACCTTTCCATTTCACTGCAACACCCAAGGGAATAGTTTATCTGGAATCTGAGTTTCCTATACCTTTAACAACCTCTACTAAGATAATATCAGCCCTATCCACGGGAGAATTCAAACTACCATTCAAAACTGGCTAAATCTCCATCTGTTGCAGAAAAGTATCATAAATCTCTGTAATATCACAGCTTTGTCTCATCACCTCTATCTTTTGTCCAATTCATCTCCACCCCTCATTCAATTAAGACAAAAAGGGTGTTATTGGCTTGAACATTTTTTTCCATTTAAGGAACCAGAAACAGAGCTAGGAAAACTGAAACCACCCTCCTTTCAAGACAGTTACACCTTTTCAGATACTACATTTTACTGCTTAGCAGATCAGTTTAGACTGAGTGGTGCTGACTGTTCCCTGACTTGACCTGAAGATTGACATACTTGTTGATCCTTCCCCTTGGAAACTGTGCTGCACTGTTCACTGGGTAAAAGCCCATGAAAATAGCTGAAGCTCCTGCCAGTTTCTTCTCTGCATTTTGCATTATCTTATGCTATGCCAGACTGTCACAGTGCTTCTGCTCCCCTCATTACAGTTTCTAAGGAATGAGAGATATCAACTAATGATACTGAATTAAGAAAATTCAGCTAGAACTTCAGTTCATTATAGAAATAACTCAGGATCCTGGTTTTCTCTGATTTTAAAAAAAATCTCCAATTTTTGCATTAAAACAAGTAACCCAAAATCCACGTTCTTCCATGATAAAAATGAAACACCACATATTCTCATTCATATATATGAGAGAATGCTGCAAACAAAAGTGTGTGTGTGCGTGCGCGTGTGCACACGTGTGGGTGTGTGTGCACGCGCACGTGTGGTGTTTCATTTTAAATCATGGGAAAATGTGGATTTTGGGTTACTTTTTTAAATCCAAAAATTGGGATTTGGGTTTTTTTTTTTAAATGAGAGAAAACCAGGATCCCTGGAAATAACTAAGACACCTGTAACACTTTCATTACTCAGAGCTAGGAGCAGTGTCAGTTATCCAATTCACTATTGTGCAGAGGGGTGGGGGTTGTTTTTGGATATGTGTGTACACACACACACACCTCCCAGCAGTTGTCTGCAGCATTAAAGCTCTCACAAATGCTTCAAAATTCTATATATTCTTGAAGTCTGAGACTGACACTGGGAACGCTTTGTAATTTCCTGTGCCATAATGATCAAAAGTTGCATATCACAGAGCATTAAGAATAACTTTTGATTTTTTTCTTATTTGTTTGACATGTGTTTCATTTCAGTTGGCAACAAAACATAAAGGAAACAAGATTGTTCCAAAAAGTCTATTCACCAAAGGCAAACATTAAAATAAAATTATTGCTCTGGCATAAGCTCACAAGAGCAATGAAGCTTGTTGGTTAGGATCAGACCTCCAGCATCTATCACAATGGAGTGCAGTTATGTAAAATTAAGGTTGGCACTATATTGTACCCAGATACTTGAGGTTTAGATCCTTAGCTATGAATTGGCTTACTTTTATGATCCAAAGCCAGAAAACAATAGTTTTATTTTAGTCTTGCCTTTTGTGAATTTCCTTGGAATTTTAAGTATTTACATACACTGATACAACACTCAGTGATGGCACAAAATAATACGTTGTTACATACAATTCCAGCTGTTTAACGCATATGCTATGATATCATTGCAGATTGAACGAATCAAACTTCTCACATGAAATGACAATTAGGAATCCATAGCAAAGAATTTTGATAAACAAATAAATAAATAAAATGTATTTATCGTCTAAGGCTACCTTAGATGATGGTGAATGCAAACCTTTATGATCAGAGTTAAAAGGTTCTGGTCTTCCATATTACTTTTAAATTATTTAAAATAAAAAATCTTTCAGGAATGTATAACAAAAACATTCCTCAGAATCACCCAGTGCCTTTTATTTTGTCATTTTATACAGACTGCAAACTCTTAAAGCTAAAATTCCAGGCTAGAGTCTCAGTCCATACACAGTGGTCTGACTCCATTGAAGTCAGTGCTAAAAGGATACCACTGATTTTAATGGAGTCAAAATTAATTTACAACAGCTGAGTATCTGGTTTTATTACATGTTCTGGGTTTTCTGCAGCACTGCACATATCATAAAAATATGTTTAAAATAAGTCATTTTGATTAAATATATTATTTTTCTATGAAACAAGCTAATCAGCTATCAGTGTCAAGATATGCAGCCAACAGGTTTTTAGAACTGCACATATACAAGTAAATCTTATGAAGTAAAGATTTTTAAGATTTACTTGCACAAAAGTTGATGAATTTCTTTATTTTGGCTTGAGGGCGTGCCCAGTTTCATCCCACAGGAAGCATTTATGGCCAAGATGCAGACCTCTGAAAATAAAATTTTATGATGGAAATGCTAACAAACCATTAACTATATGGCAGCTTTAGTGGATACCTCAATAATATTCCTTCCTTTTTATTACATATATTAAATATACTGAATCTGTTCCCTCTCCCTTTCCAAGTGCACATATGACAGATAGACATATCAGTTTCCTTAATCTTGGCAGTGCCCTCTTCACTCATGGACTTGAAACTAAACTGCTGGTGGCCTTCAACAGTGTGATCATTCACTCTACTTTGTTTTCAGAAGGATTCACAAGTAATAACTTGGATGCAACTTTCCATTGTTGAAAACCAGGTTAAAGGGGCTGACGGTCAGATCTGAAACCCTTTGGCATCTTTACACGTGCACCAGGGGGGTGGCAGGGAGCACTTTAGTTAGAACGGCTCCAAGACCTGCTCTAGTTAAAGTGCCTGCAGGGTCTTGTGTCTTCAGTATCCCATGCTTCCAAATGGTGGCAAGAATGCTCAACGTTTTAAAGTGGAGGGACGATGAATGCATGAGATAAAAAGGCTGGTGGACTGTGCTAATTAGCGATTAATCAAGTCTGCTCCGATGTGCTATAATTACAGTGCATCGGAACAGCATCCCCGCACAGCTACAGGCACCCCATATGCCCTGTGATTAGCCCCTGAGAACGTGTGAGATGCCAAGGACCTTAGTGAGACCACTCTTGTAGCTATGTGATTAGAGATACTGCAGTCAGGTTTTAATTTAGAACATTATTTCTTTGTTCTGCAGCCAGATGAATGTACAGTGTGTGTGTTATCCATCTCTAAACCCTTTCTAAGCAGATGAGAAGATATGAGAACCCTCTCATTGCACTCTTTGAAACTGTGCTGGCACGGGAGTCCTTAAGCAAAAACGTTTCAAGACCAGCACCAGCCACAAGGAGCCAAGCTGCACCGAGGGCAACATAATACAATCCTTTCAAGAGAAGCAGAAGTGGCCACTGTGGTTTACACTCCCCAAGATTTGCCTTAGGGAGCTCCCACTGGACTACTGCACCCCTGCACTCTCTCTGCTGGGTTGGACTGCAACGATACAATGTAGTTTTTTTGTGTCTTGCTTAAAGGGAGGAGATGCTTGTCATTTTGTACCTCTAGCCTCTATTTTGCAAAGAGCCGTAATGGAAATTCCTTCCTTCCCTGGCATTTGAGCTTCTTAGTTGTTAACAACTGCAAGGAGGGTAACTGCAAAGTCTCAGCCCATTGCAGCGCTGGCTCTACTGAAACTATCAGCACAATGTCAAAGGGCGAGTTAGGATATTCACAGATCCAATTCTACTGGTTTTTATTATTGTTCTTTTATTTTATTGTACTGGATCTTTTCCCTGTAGTTTTCATTTCACTCTGCTACACTGAAACTTTCTGAATAACTGTGAAAACCACAACAAATCCCTAGTTATGACTGCTCACCAATGCACCCCTTTTTATGCATAGTGCAGTCCTTATTGTTCCCACACAAATCAGATCTCTCTCTGTCTCTTGGCCCCTTCCCAGCACTGGCCTTTCCTTAGGTCTCTTTATGATCCTTCTTATAAGCTAGTCTTTTTCTTGGCCTGTTTGGTCTTAGTCTCGTCTGTATTCAGCCTTTCTTTCCCAAGCCTACTAACAACATCTGTTCCCTTGGTCCAGTCTTCTCCACTGCTGCTCTCCTCCGCTCTGAAACATGCCTGCCATTTATGGCTGGGGGGTCTTTCCCTTATGTCCCTTTCAGGGAATAAGCCTCACTTTTTTTTTTTGTTTCTTTTGCTTCTTTATAATGGAGACCCAAGGAGGCCCTGTTAAACTGTTAAAGGAAATCTTACATTTTCTATCTGTTGGAAAAAAACACATTTAGACATATAGTCTGAAATAAATACCCTTAAAAAGACTAAAGTTAAAATGTCATCTGTTTTTTAGATTTTCTCTCTCCAATAAAGTTAGTATATCTTGATTATTCTAATTTAATTGATAAATGTTCACAACAAACATTTAATACATGACATGGTTAAAAAAGAATATAGTATTTCTGTTTCCAAGAAATGCCATATAAAATATAAATGTGCTTCCTTAAAATGTCCAGGAGCCACTTAATGAACAGTTGATGAGGGACAGGCTGGCTAGGTGTAGAGATAATCTGTGTAATTGGCTTCTGTTGTACTTGAAACATTCATCATAGGAGAAAGTGAGTTGTTTATTAGGATGATTTTGATGGGCAGATATACAAGTTACAAATTACAACTCTCTATGGACTTCCTATGAAACTATGTACATTTTCTCTATCCTGTACCAAAGTGGCTGAGGGGACTGTGATTTGCCTGGCCAACTTCCAACTAGGCCAGGTTATGATAGTGACTCTGAATTGCTGCAGGATCTGGGGGACAGCTCTATGACTTACAAATCTTCTATTCCCTTGTCCAAGCATGCATCTTATTTGAGCTTGGACAGTTCACCTTGCAACAAAATGCAAACCAGTTTGTGTCATGCTGGGCCATCAAAAGAGCACAGGACACACTACAGGGTGAAAAATGGATGGCTAGTCCTAAATGTGTAACCCCATGAAGGGTGATGGGACAATGGGAGTTGCCATCTCTGGTGATACAGGTTGCTTGCACTGACCAGTGTTTCATCCTCAGCCCTTATGGGGGCCACACACTTTTGCACTTTCACTTTTTGTTTTTAACTTTTTTTTTTTTTTATAATAAAGTTTAAAAAGTCAAAAGTCTCTTTCTTTCTCTCCTACCGATACTAGAACACCCATTCATTTTTGGTCTTCCTTTACTATTACATTACTTTAATGCAGAGCAAGGAGTTGATTCTATTTTTAAGCAAATTTAGTGTCTCTGAAAGTTTTCAAATCATAGCCCTAGAATTAAAGTATCCTTTATGGGCACGTCCACATATGCAGGCACGCGAGCTTGCAGCAGCTCAAGAAGAAGCTGTGCAAATTTGAGCCAGGGCTTTTTTGCCTCAGCGCACATGCCTGGGTATGTACTTTGGTATGGTTCAAGTTGTGTCACTTGGGGCAAAATAACCCTGCCTGGCTCCTCTCAGATCTGCAGTCAGGGGAAACTATAGCTTAGGACCAGCACAAGTGCTGGCCCCAGCAGTGTAAAAAGCTGCCCTCGCAAGTAGTTCAAAGCTACTCGCTCTGAGGAACTTCTGAGTCCCGGCCAACTGGTACCTGGGGACGCTACCCCTTGTGCTAGCTGGACTGCGGAAGCAGCCCCGAGAGTTCCCTGAACACTTTATCCACTGCAGCAGTCTGGCAGTGGGGGCTGCTGCCTGGCTGTGACCTGCTGCACACCCGCCGGACCCAGATGGGGACTGCACAGCCAGTAGAGCATCTGCCCCTTTGGGCCAGCTGCCAGTGGGCTGCGGCTGCAGAGTTGGCCTTTGTGCGGCACTACTGCCATGTGTGCCATCTGCCCAGCCATCTGAGCAGCTATCCCCTGGAAGATGTTCCCAGTGTAGTGGCCTGCTTTGAACTGTCAGAGCATGTCCTCCTGCCCTCAATTGGCCAGGGGGTCTGCCACCTCCAGCTGGGTCCAAGGTACCAGCTCTGAGCAGGCTCCTCTGCCTGGGTTCTGCCACTTGCTTCCTAGCAGGAATTCTGGTGTTCCCTATTGGAAAACTGAAAAATCCCTGATAAAATTCCCTAAGTCACTCTGTAAAATATCCCAAAATCCATGGTCCTCCACAATCAAAACAAAAGACCACTATATATATATATATATGAGAGAGAGAGAGAGAGAGAGAGAGACAGTGATCAGATGGGCAATGTTCTCGATACATCTACAGCATTAAAGCAATTTGCAAGCCTACCAGTGTCTCTATCATCATAATAAAATGAATTCTAAATATCTATATGTTTTGCTGTTTGCCTTTGGTTTTCTTACCATAAAACAGTTAGAGCTCCCCCTGGCCCCTTCACTAACCAGGATGTGGGGACAGCTTCCCTGCAGCCACAGCTCCTGTCAGCAGGTCTCATCCTGTCTGGCAGCTGGGCATGCAGGGTGTGTGCTGAGGGGATGTGGAGTTTGCAGGATGGGGATGGAAAGAGGGTTGGGGGGAAGTGGTTGGCTGTGGAGGGATGTGGGGGGCTGTGGGGTGTGTGAGAAGGTGTGGGTGGATCATGAGGGGATTCTAGGGGGCAGCTCCCCAGGAGGGATGAGCCTCCTGCCCCCTGCAGGGCACAACCCCCCGACAGCTCACAGACTGTCCCCCACAACAGGGACCACATGGCCCCCACAAGGGATACCACCCCCCAGGCCTGCTCCCCCAGCTCCCCAGATTGTTGCCCCACCCAGCCCCAGCTTGCACCCCCAGATCCCCGACGGCTGCCCCACCTGGCCCCAGCGTCCTCGCACTCACTGGCAGTAGAAGTTGCTGTCAGGGTCACTGGGGCCTCGTGGCAGAGCCCCCCCGCCCAGCATGGGGCAGCAGGGGGCAGTGGGGACCGGCAGGGCCACTGCCTCGTTGCGTGGGTGCAGCCTGGATCAGTCGGCTGCAGCTGTCACCTGGGGCCCAGCACCACTCAGCCCAAGTGGTCCCAGCTGCCCGACAGTGCGTGGAGCCGTGCAGCACCCTGCATGGTGCACCCACGTGATGAGGCAGTGGCACTGCAGGTGTGAGGCGGCTGGGGTTGGTCCCTGCTGCCCCCCGCTGGGTGGGGGGGCTTTGCCACCAGGCCAAAGTGACCCTGAGAGCAGCTGCTAGTGCCAGTGAATGCGGGGCACTTTTTTATTTATTTTTTTTATTGCTGGGAGGCTGGGGCCAGGCAGAACAGTGAATGGTGGGTTCGGGGGGCAGGCAGGGGATGGGACTGGGTGGGGCAGCAATGGGGGGGCAGCCATCGGGGGTCCGAGGGAGTGGGTGAGGGATGGGGCCGGGCAGGGCAGTGATTGGGGGGCTCAGGAGGCAGGCGGGGGGTGGGGCCAGTGGGGATCCTTCCATGGTCCCCTCTCCCCTCTTCCAGCCCCCACCTACTTACCAGCATGGAGCCTGGGTCCTGCTCCCTGCATGGGCAGGCAGCATGCTTCAACACCGGGGTGAGGGCCAATGATAGAGACGCTCTGGCTGGCTACTAGAGTGTCTCTGTGGAGGACCCTGCCCCGCTTTTTTCCCCCCAGGGTATTTTTTGACCCATGAATATCCAGGAGTCTAATTTTGTTCCCACGCTGCAAATTTGGAACAGGGGGAATGTTTTTTTATTCCCACATGTGCTTCTTGCAACATCTCAACGGTTTTGAGATGCTGCTGGAGGCACATGTGCACTCGTCTGCACACGCCCCATGTCTCTAAAACAAATATCAGATAGTGTGTAAAGTTGGCGCAGTTACTATCTATATCACAATTCTGTCTCAGAAAACCCAACTCTGGAGATACTGGTTCCAGGACCTCAGTCAGACATTATATTTAAGACATGATTAATCTGTTAATTGCATTTTAAATAATAATCCAGCCATACATTCAGGGAATATTGATGGCACCACAAAAAGGGAAACCAGCCACAAAAAATATTACACAAAAAATGTCTAATATTTTTGTGGCTGGGTTCCATCACAGTTTAAATTGAACATATGGAAGGAATAAGACTATGCTAGGGTCCAACTCCAGTCAGATGACCTTTGGCTGGCTCTGGGACCACATTGAGACTGGTTCAAGCCCTGTTGTAATGCCAAACCAGCCAACAATCAGCTGATTGCTGGGCACCCACCTTTCAACCTGCCAGCGCAGCAGGAGCTCCAAATCATGACTCCATGCTCCTCCTGCTCTGGCAAGTAGGACACAATCAGGATTCAAGTATTGCATGGCAGGAACCACTATTAGATTCTTATCCCATCTTTAAATGCACATCTGTCAACTGCCTAGGAATGACAAAGCTCATTCTTCATACTTACTTGATCTGTGGCCATTCTAACCAGGAGCAGCATGATGAGTGCCAATATCAGTAAAGATATTTGTGATGTTATCATCTGATCACTAAGAAACAGACTAAGAGCACCAACTTGCTTTTTTCTTTCTTTTACCAGGTGCATGCTACAGCTGTCAGATGGCAATGTTTGACCTAGGTCAGTTGGCAAGTAGTGACTGAAGGATGAACACTGTGTTTGGTGCAATCAAGTATTTATACAAACATTTTCCAAGATGTTAGTTGTTTCTCTGAAAATCCAGTAACTTTTATTTGATATGTTGTTCCAAGCACTCTCTTAAACTATATTAAACAAACAAAATATGTTTAATTAAAAGGTTGATCAACATCTAAGCAATAAATTTCAATCTAACACAGCCTCTCTTATCTACTTCAGGATAAGCTTTGTACAGTCATAATTCCTTATAGCCATAACCAAATGGTACATGTGGTCGTTTAACATTTGGCAGGAAAACCTAGGACTAGTTCTCCTTTATTGAGATAAATGGGGCCATGAACACTTACTGGTCAGGAGGAAGGAAAATATTTAGGGAATAAAATCTCTTTAGAAGTCTTGATAATCATAGTTTCTCCTAAAAATCTTTTTTATCTTTTATACAAAGATACTATACCTGTTTAACCATCACCAGGGCACACCCAAAATTAACCGTCTTCTCTTACAGGTTTAAGCTATTAAGCATGATAAAGCTGGAAGAAACTTTTGAAAAGAAAACGAAATACTCCTCTCTAATCTACAAAGACACTAGGGCAGGGATTTTTGCTTTCATGTCTGAATGAAGTCTTTTGATACTATCATGATATAAAGATTTATTAATAACAACATTGTTTAAGATATAGAACAGTGCTTGTGTAAAGTTTTGTTGGTCCATTTAATTCAACAGATCCACGAAAATTTAAACAAGCTGATAATCTCTCACAATATATATTTGGTTGCAAAGTTAGCATAGGAACATGGACTAAACCACTGTCTACACAAGAAAGGGTTTTTTGGTAAAGGAAATAGCAAACTTTCCTACTGGAGATAAAGCAGAAGAATCCTTTTCCTGCAGGAGTTTATTCTAATTGCCCAAATAAGTAAGTTATGCTGACAAAAAAAGCTCTTTTGCTCATGTAAATACATATCCAGCAGTGCTTTTGTTTGGGTGTGCTTTTTGTCCAAACTTCTAACCAACGTAACTGTGCTGGCAAACTGTTTTAAGTGAACCTAAGCCTACTTCGTGAGGAGACTGTAAAGATAATTTTTTCATGTAATGTTAAGTTTTATTGGAGATGCAGAGGTTATTAAAGGTCTCACTCAACCTGAGTCACCGATTCATCTATCATCTGAAAATAACACAAAAGAAGTAAAGGACAACAGTCAGAAAAACACGTATTTGCACTTTCTTCATCCTGCAATAAGTGGGGATTAGGCTGTATATAACAGACAGATGTAACACTGTCTTGCTTGCATTAATGACCAGAAACATTTGAGCCAACTGTTCCTGGGTTGGATTAGTTTCATGATTCAAATTATTCTGAATTTACAACACATTTGTGTGTGTGTGTGTTTCATATTGGGACAGTTTTAATGTAAGAAAATTAAGAGCCGTGCAATCTGCATTTCATCTGGTTGTATTTCATTACATTTTGTTCCCATGTAACTACCCTGCAGAATTCAGAAAGTTCATCATATCAGGCAACAGTTTAAAAATAAGCAAGATTAACTTCAGTAGGGAGTGTTACACATCTGGAATTTCTGGTCCTTTTTATTCACTAAGGAAGTACAAGTTAGTCTTGGGGCCACTCTAATTTACACATTTGCACTAACCATGGTGGAAAACATTCCCAGCAGCTCTTCTCCTGAACATGTGTCAGATATGGAAGGAGTGGGGATTGCTCAATATAAAAGTAAAATAAACTGTCTACAGCTGCACAGAACCAGTCTGCAGTAAATGAAGAAAGATCAAAAGCTAGCAAGATTTACTAGCAAAATGTATCTGTGGTGCATAGATTTTTCCTGCATATATTTCCATTGGCTCCACACAAATGCTACTTCCATGGTTTCCTGTAACCTGGTAGCTATGATATATTCTTGTTACTGTGAAATAAGAGTCTGAGAAGCCTTATTTTAGCTTTTTAGAAGCCTTTAGTTCCTATATTCCTGGAGAAACTCCATAATAAAATTAAACCACAGGAAATATGTTAAAACAATGTTAAAATTCTGTACTAAACCAACAAAACCCAAGAAATTCAGTGTTCAGCTGAAATTCCTTTTCAAACACTCCTTGTACTATATTGTGCCTTTCTGTTCTGAAACACATACCACACAAGGTAAATCACCATATTTATCCAAACACAAGATGACCGTGAATTTAAGATGGCCCCACAATAATTAAATTCGAAATATATTATAATTTTCCATTTATGGAATCTAATTATTGAAGGATCATCTTAAATTTCTACCCCCCACTACTGCAGGTGAGGGGGCAGTAATGGTACAAGCAGTGGGGGGGGCAGATGCTGGGGAAGGTAGTTGGGGAGCATGTGATAGGGTAGGTGGTGAGCAGGCAGTAATGGGGCAGGTGGCAGACAGTAGGGAGGCAATTGGGGGGGGAGGCAGTGTGAAGGCCGTGGGAGACACAGTGAGGAGCAGGCAGCTTGCCTCCTGCCCCCTCCCACAGTCCCAGGCTGCTCCAATTCCTTTTTCCCTTGTCCCTCCTCCTTCCCCCTCATCCCGCTTCTGTCCTCTGCAGCCTCAAGTCCCTGGCCCCGCTTCTTCCCATCTCGCCTCCCCCCGCCTGCCCCTCCAGCCCCCCTCTCCCTTACCTTTGCTCAATGCCAGCAGGCTCTGCCCCTGCTGCAGCCTGAGGCATGGAGCATGGCTCCAGCCTGGCCCCATAGCAGATGTGCAGAGCCAGAACTGCTGCTACAGGACTTAGCTGCAGCAGATGTTCCATGCACCAGGCTGCAGCAAGGACAGAGCCACCTGGTAGGAAGCAAAGGTAAAAAAGAGAGTGCAGCAGAGGGGGAGAGAGCAGGATAAGCGGCACAGGAGGAAAACTGGGGGCTATGGGGGAGGAGCTGCAGGTTGTGCAGAGGCAGCAGAGGGCAGGCACAAGGTACAGCTGCAGTTGCAGCTCCAGCTCTGGCCTCAATCCCAGGTTGGGACCACAGCCACAGCCACCGCCTGCCCCCTGCTGCCTCAGACTTGATTGTAAGGTAAGGGGCTTCCTCTCACCCCCATGTTAAGCAGTTGCCATCCAAAACAAACCATTTATTGGCCCACATCATTTCTGGAATGCCAGATAATTTTCAGACTATGATAATACATGGTGGTATGACAATTACTATTGTATGCGCATCATTAAATTATATAAAGATAGGTATGAGTATTTGATATATGTTATTGTGATTGTTTGAGGAATATATCTATTCCAACTTCCAAATTCCTTTTTGTTTTAGGAAATATTATTTCTGATGGAATTAGAAACCCCCAGGCAGCAGGCACAGCTTTTGCCTAGAAAGACAAGATATAGCTGCTCAAGAAAAATAAATTCAATGTAATATACAAAAATTGCTGGGAAATCATTTAACCAAAAAGATAATTTCTGCCTGGAAAGCTGAAAAAAGACCAGAGTCATCAGAAGTTAAATGGTTCTTTTCCTACAGCTGCTATAGAGCAGGGGTGGGCAAAATACAGCTCGCAGGCCACATCTGACCCACTAGGAGATTTCATCCAGTCTGCGGGCAGGTGCCAACCAATTCACTGTATCTGACTTGGCCCCACTCACTCCTACAAGGCCAGCGAGCACTGTGCTCCCACCCTCACCCAGCCATAGGACAACCCTGACCATGGCCCCACAGGTAGTGAAGAGGCAAAGGCAGGCAGGATAAGGGTGGTGGTGGTAGCGGGCAGGGAAGTGGCAGCAGTGGTGACGGCCGGGGGGGGACCAGCAGTGGCAGGTGGGGAGGAAGGGGCAGGAAGCGGGAACGAAGCAATAGCAAGCAGGAGTGAAGCCATAGGCGGGCAGGACCACGAGGCCTGCACTGGTGCCCTGGGGCCAGCAGGGACCCAGGGTAGGGCAGCAGAAGTGTGGAGGCCAGGGTCCACCTGGATCCATCGCGTGGTGTTCACATGCAGGTCCCGGGTTCTTTACCCGAGTCATGCATCTATGGGTGGAGAGCCCCATACAATGGAGCTGGTGGCCTGGCCCCACTCACCACCATGTGGCAGCTCTGAAGATTTGCATCCTTCAGAAACTCTGATGACCTTTGGCTCTTTTTTCCTTCTACTTTAAATGGAATGTGCTATAAAGGTACAAGTATGTGCAACTTGAGGGGAAACATTTAAAAGAGCAGCAGGCTGTTCAAGTTAGATCATTTCAATGTTGAACCTCAGATCTGTTAGAAAAGAATTTAAGCAGAAAGATGGAAAAACTATCAAACCTATGTAATAGAAACTATTTGATAAATAGTTCCTTACTATTTTTAAACCTGTGCTTTGAATATTTCCACACATTTTTCTTCATCACTCTTGAATACTGTAACATCACAAGTGTCACTGGGCAATAAATTTCAAAAGCACATCTCCTTTCAACCTCAGATGTTGCTAAACTCCATAATTCATTCAGCCTCCTCAGATAAAACCAGAGATCCCTGATTCAGGTAGTAATTTATCATGTAGTATAATACCTTTCATAAATTACACCATGCCTTGTATACTGGATAAAGTGTACACACAGTTTGGTTCAAACCAGTGGGTCTTACTTTATTTATTAGAGAACAGAACTTACATGGGACTCTCTAGTTTTAGACAGAAGGGGTTTAACGTTGTTTGGCTTATCCACATCTTTATGTTTTCTGCCAGGTCAGCAGCTGAAGGACTTGCACTTTTGTACAAAACCTAATAAAATTATGGAAAATGACAGCAAAGAGAAAATTAATGTGTTTAAAATGTATTTTATAGTCTTGTGCAGCCCAAAGGGAAAAAACGAAAATGGGAAAATGTATGCAAGAAAGAAAGCAGACCATTGAAAAAAAAATCTAATAAGTTACACAGACAGACCAGATAAATGCTTCATGAACATAATCATTCTTTGGGTTGCAGCTTTACGAATACTGTTGTCTCTGACCTATCGGAAAGTGGTTGAAATCCAACCTGAAGTCTCATGTGGAAAGACTGTGGCGTTCTCACCTCAGTCCCTAGAAGACAGTAGTCCTCATCACTAAAACCACATATAATTCAGAAAGTTGGCAGTTCTTGTTCAGGAGAGACCAGGACTTAAGCTGTTTGGAAACTGAACTTCCTCTCACCCTGAAAAGAGAGGGTCCTGTCAAACCAGGGTGAACCAACATGGAGAACATTTACAGACTATTAGTTTTAAAAATAATGGGCTTACACTTCCAGCTTGCTTTACTCTCCTTTCCACAAACATTTGCCATTGCTATTAATAAACTGCAACTAAATTTTCTCTATCCGAGATGTTTTAAGCCAAATGAGAAAATCCAGCATCACATGCGTATAATGGTATTTTTACTAAAAAAAAAAAATAGAAAAAAAAAGAAAAAGAAATGTGCAACCATATGAAATAAAGAGCTGAAAAAGAAAGCTCAATGCTTCAGTGTCAGAAAAGAAGCTGAAATCAATGGCTCCTCTCTCTAGGAGTTATTGTTTTATCCTACTGTCAGAGCCATGTCACTACTGTTGGATAATCTTTTCCCCAAGTGATAGGATTTATTTGTTATTCTGGGGTACATGCAGTAAGTTCTGTGCACATATGTACTTGATGTAAAGGTAGACCTGATTAGAAACTTTATGACAGAATGTTTTTTTCTGTTGAAAAATGATTTGTCAAAAGTGAATCATTTCACTAGATTCCCAACATCAACAAAAAAATTAAGAAAGTTCAAAGCCATTTTATTGTCTATTTTGAAATAGTGTTTTTGTTTCCATTTACTTATTTTGTAACATAAATTACATTAGAAAACAAAAAAAAAGAAAAAGTTAAAACTTAAAGTCTTTTTTTTTAGAATTTTAGTTCATAAAATGTTTTAAAAATGTTTTGTTTTCATTCTGTTCTTGGACAGAATTATCTTTGAAACTGTGAGACTCCCAACAAAATGACAAATCCAGTTCCCCCAAAACTCTGCTCAGAAATGGTCATCTTCTAGGAGGCAAATGCTGCCACCCCGCTTCCCCCATCCTCTTTATAAAACTCCAAGTAAAAAGGCATTGTGCAAAGAAAAGAGGGCTTAGAGCAGTGGTTCCCAAACTGTGTATCACAACCCCAAATGGGGTCGCAACATCAGGAGCTGGGATCATGAGATTTCTGTGCCCACAGCAGAGCACAGGACTGAACCAGCTCCAGGCAGAAGCTGCCTTGCAGCCCAGTGAGCCAGACTGAGTGTAGGAGAGAGCGCCGCGCCATCATGGGTGCCAAGGTGAAGTGCAGCAGCAGCAGCGGTGGCCAGCACAGAGTTGTGTCCCCACTGCTGCAAGGAGGGTAGGAGGCACCTCAGCTTGGCAGCCATGGCAGAGCAGTGCTCCCTCCTGTGCCAGGTCCCATTTTCTGGGCCATGGAGCCCCTCGGGGGGGAGGGCAGCAGAGCAGGGAGCCCCAAACGCACAACAGACTACATTCTCCCCCCACCCAAGGACTCTAATTGGGCTATAGGGGAGGATATGGGGGCAAAGGAGGATATGGGGGCATAGTGGACAGGATCTGGGCTCCACACTTTGCTCTGGTTGCAGCAGCTGCTGTCTGCCTTGGGGGGCAGCTGGGGCTTGGGCGCTGCTGGGAGGAGTTGGGGGCTGCAGGTTTGGAGGAAGAGGCGCCAGCAGGGCCAGGGGGCTGTGGGTCATGAGTGAGGAGCACTGGCAGGACCAGGGGGCTGCAGGTTGGGAGTGAGGGGCCATGCTGAGGAAGTGGGGTCATAAATGGGGTCATGCTGGGGAAAAGTTTGGGAAGCACTTGTCTAGAGGGAGGAATTCATTCCCACAACTTGGACACTGAATACAAAGTACTTGCATAGCCCCTAAACATCCGCTACACAGGAGTTTTGGCAAGTGGAAGAACTGCACACACAGCACCTCCCTGTCTGTCCATCCACTAACAGAAGAAAGCCCACTTTCTCATACTCATGTGTTGTTTTAGAGGACATTGCAAAGTAGAGACCTGCAGTAAGCAGGACTACTTGTGGTATCACCATGTGCAGCCTGTCCTCATTACATCATAGAATCTCAATAGTCCTACAACATTCACCCTTACCACACCAATGGCTCTCACTCCATTGTATGTTAAGCCAAGATGCACAGCTGTATTTCAGCTACCTTGGAGCAGGAGCCTGGCTCACACCTCAAGCTACTCCTCATCTTTTCACTTTATTGTTTTTTTCCAAATGACAGGACTGACCATTCTTATTTCCCATTTGTTCCCCATAAAGTCTCCTTTCAAAAATATATTACTGAAGTGTTGTCATAGAAACCCAAAGGGCCACAACTTTATGTTACAAACACACTTACAAGAGGTTTATGCAGCTCTGAGTAGAAACCTTAATAGACTACAATTAGTTGCTAGTTCAAGGGCAGTCATAATGGGTGACTGGAGAACATCTGGAGAACATAATGGTCATAATGGTGACTGGAGAACATCTGGAGAACATAATGGTCATAATGGTGACTGGAGAACATCTTTACCAACCTGTGATTAACCAACACAAGAACACAATTCTAATGAGGAGGGGGACATCATCATTAGCTTTACCACACTTCTCTCACACAAAGAAATCACAGGAAAGTAGGAACCACACCAATGGATCAGAACCAAATTCCGTCTAGCCCTATGTCTTGTTTTTGAAATGGCTACTACTAGACGTTTCAAAAGATCATATAGACGCTCTATGACAGGCAAATGTAGGATAGTCTTTTCCCCAGATTCTTGCCCTGGTTGCTAATAGTTTGACACTGCTTTCTAAAGTATCCTCAACAGCAGAAGGTAACCACTCCCAGATGCCACACTAGAGTCTCGAAACACTAAACATATCCAGGTTCCTGCCTTCATAAGTTATTATCAAGTAAGCATATCTTTGTCAGCCCAGTACACCTAAAAACAACTCCCTAATGCCAAAGCAGCCTGGCATCAAATGGTTCATCAAAATTTTGGTATTTCATATGTGGTTGCATCACGTATTAGAAAATCAGTTTGGACCTGATGTCTTAGGTATAGCAAATATCCCAGATATATTTTTTGCCTTGAAACTGGCTTCTCTTTCCCATTCTGTGCCATCATTCTATGAATATATGATGCCATATAACAGGTCTGGATACAGTCTATTTTAACAGTACAACAGAAATTTAATTAAAACCTAAGTATCCAGATGACACAATGCCAGGGGAAAACAGCAATTCACACTATCTAAACATTGAAAATTGATCGCATACTTCCAGAAAAAAGATCATTTCTTGTCTACACTAAGCTCCCTTCAAGTTTAAAAATTACTTTTATACTGCCTGTAGGTACATGTTTGAGATGTGATGCAGTGCAGACAATGGTTGGTCACATGTTTTGGCCATACCTTATTATCATTTATTTTTGGAAAGAAATTATAACTATGGTTAATATGGTTTTGAACATAGCGCTGATATCTTTGGCAAATATGTGTTCTTGGGTATATCACTATGGAATTCAAACAGCATCCTTCCCAGACTGCACTCTTATAGCAAGTCTTATTACTGACAGGATTATATTGTTACAAGAGTAGGACATCTCCAAAGTTAAATTTTGGCATGATGAGATGGCATAGTTGGCATCTATGGAGAGAGTCATGGCAAGCAGGATTAACTGTTTTGAAAAGTTCAGTGCCAACTGTAGAGAGTAGAGATTATTTTGGCAATGAAAACATCACACTTCTCTTTTCTTCTTCTATCCATTCCTCTTCCCTTTCTTGTTTCTTTTTCTTTTCCCCTTTATTACTTATTGTGACAGACATGTACATCATGCATATATAGTTTATATTTCTGATTGTGTTGAATTTAAAAAAAAAAAATCAATAAAAATACATGGTCAGGTTCTCTCAGATACCTAAATAATAGATAAAAATGAATCAAATAAACCAGTAGATTTTAAAGATGTCACCACCACCTAGGACTGGCATTATCTGCTGATACTGAAGTAAAAGAACTGGATTATCCTCATGTTCACAATAGCTATTCTCTTGCTTGCTGTTCCCTCTTCTTATCTCTCTGTGTCATATTGCAGAACCATAGAATAGTAGAGTTGGGGGAGGACCTTTAGAAGCCAACTAGTCCAAGCCCTGCCCAAGGCAGGGTTGTCCTTGACTGAACCTCTTCTTGTTCATCTACATTTTAATTAAAGCCCCAATCCTGTGACAGATCTATATCTTCATATGGGAGGCAGTATGTTCTGGGGGAGAGAAACAGTGCTAGATTGGCACTTAAGGGCACAGACAAATGCAGTGGGTGTGGGTGGGTGGGCGTAGACAGAAATGCACTGTAAGTGAGAACACATTGCAGAAAGCATTCTGAGTTGCAATGACCAAACAGAAATTCACTGGTGGTTCCAGGTGAGAGGGGAATCTAGCTACTGGCTGGGAGTCTGCAGCTGATTTCCTCTAGCAACAGGCCCCTCCTCTCTCCCAGCCTGTCACTGTTTTCAGAATGGGGAACGGGAGGAAAGGGAGCTCATCCTAGGGGTTCTCCAGCCAGTGCTGGTGGGTGGGGTGGGTGAATTGTAGTCCCCCCCCCAGCAGGGGCTCCAATACACCTGCCCACCCTTGAACCGGAGCTGAAAACAACTCAGACTGAACTCCCTCTGCTCCCTTTCCCCCCTCCCATTCTGAAAATAGTTTGGAAGCTGTCAGGCAGGAAAATACAAGTCACAGAAGACACTGATTTTCACCCAATTGGCCATTTTTTAAGTATTCTGCAGCTGTGCGCTTGTGTATGGTCACAGCTATAGACTGCTTTGTCACTTCAGTCTGTGCTACAAGAGACCTTAGTTCTATTCCCAGCTCTCCCACTGGCATACTGGTAACCTTGTGCAAATTGCTTCAACCACAGACAGATTTCTTCAACTGTTAAGTGGGAATATTGATATCCATCCTCCTTTTTAAAGCAAGCACTTTGAGGTCTACTGGTAAAAGTTGCAGTTGAATCAAGTATTAGAAAATCAGTTACCTTGCACAAAGGAAAAATTGTTGAATTAGAGGCAGGTATTGCTATTTTGATGATACAGAATTAATAAATATTCATGCAGCAGTAACAGTCTAGCATAGCTGTCACCATCCCTAAATGAAACCAACTCTGAATAAGTCTTGTCAGTGCAGTTCAGATGCTGCCCAACTTCAAACCCCTAACTGAATGAGATCAAACTGTTAGGACCCCAAGAATAATATTGCCCATGCACATGGAGTAAGTCAGATCTCTTTTTGTTCACTCTCCCCTGAAAAGTCAAAGGTATTCTAGTCTTCACCACGGTTGTTCATGCTTTAGCCTCCAGAGCCACTGAAAATAAGGGGAATTGTCAATCTGAGCTGAGTTCCTCAGCATCTGTCCATTCTTAAAAAGAGCAACATCAAAAATAATGTTACATCAGCCCGAGGGCTAAAATCCTGCAAAGTGTCAGACTTCTAGTCAAACTGTTCAGCAGAATGAGCATCATGCAGCACAAAACAGGTTTTACCATGCAGGGGGTTATGCAGAAGATAACCTAAAGAAAAATCTTACCCACTTTACACCCTTGTATAAAGAACATTCATTTCCAGGCTGATGATCAAGTTTTCAAAAAAGGAGCGAAACAGGGCAGCCAAAATATTAAATAATGAAACGGAGCAAATGAAACTTTAACACAACTTTTAATACACATTCACAGTGTGAGATGCTATAAAGACTGTACAAACCTTCTTTCCCTCACTATAAAATACTGTTTTATAAGGTTACCTGTGTGCTTGTATATTCTGGCTCAAAAATCTACTGAAGTCCACTGGGTGGCATCCATACCAATTATGATGTAAAAGCCCTATTATAATCCACAAATAGCTAATCTCTAAGGCTGATCTACTATATGTGCTGCACAATAACAACAAATTGTATTTCTATAGCATTCTTCTTACCCAAAAGAACACAAGTTGCTTCACAAATTCACATTTAGGAACAACCTACAGATAGGGAATGCGCACCAGCTACCATGAATATGCACCCACTACTGGACAGGAAATGCATCAATTATATAACAGCACTGCAATACTTCACAACATTTTTTCCAACAAGAAGAGGAAAATATTCTATGGTATCTAACTGAAACCAAAGAAAAAAATGCTATTAGGAAAAACAAACTAAAAAAAAGTTCACACCCATTTTCTCTTACAAAAGTGCTGTAAGATTTTGTTACCAACTACAAGTGCCCAGGAACACCATTTTAAGTCTCATTTAAAAAAATGTGTCTGCGGCACCACATGATGCTCCAGCACCACAGGCATCTTAGCTCAACAGTGAAGCAAAGGGAAGAAAATAGTATCCAATGAATCACTAACCCTATTTCTTGCCCCACAGTACTTGTATGTCCCTTGGGATTTCTCATCCATCATAGGCAGACAAGGTTTTTTGAATAAATCTGATATGTTTTATTAGACCAGCTGAAATAGTTGGAAAAAAATCTTCTTTGCAAGCTTTTGGGTACAAATACCCTTTGTCAGGTACCCAAAAGCTTTCAAAGAAGAATTCTTCCAACTGTTTGAGTTGGTCTAATAAAAGATATTGGATTTACCCAAAAAACGTAGTCTGCCTATGTCCTTAGATTAACACAGCTACAACCTACACCCCATCATGGGGCAGTCTCACCCTGCTCACGTTGTGGGGTCTGACAGGACCAACACAAAAAGAATACAGCTGCAAAACTGCACATATTATGAGTAGATAAACACATGGATCCAGCCAATAAGATAAGTTAACATCACATGGCTCCTACTATCAGGACAAAGTGGTCAGGGGAGAACAATGATAGGAAGTAGAGCCCAGCACTTCCAAATTAAATACAGGCACCTAAATAAAATCCAAACTGGTATGATTTTCAAAGCTTTATAACAACATCCACACTCCAACTGAGGTCCATGGGAGCTGCAGGTGCTCAGAGCGTCCAAAATTCAGGCTGGGTTTAGAGAGGGATATAAACATGGTACTCATCTCTGAAATGGCTAGTGGTAACATGCACAGGAATTGATTGGTTTAATGAACCAGACTGGCTGTGCACAAGTGAGGACATTTTGATGAATGCTTCCCCCTAAAAAAGGTGGGGAGGAGGGAATGAATTTAACGAAACTTGGGAGAGAAACTAGAAAGAGATGGGAAGGGGAGAGGAAGGACACAGGGCTGCAGCCAAGCACTAGTTACTGTTTTTAATATGTGCCTGGAGCTGTGTATACGTGAGCATAAGAGGGAAATGAGCCAGAACAAATAAAATTGCAAGGCGAATGCTAAACATGTTTTTCTTCCCCACCTCATGGGAGAATAAATATTTTATCCCACTACAGTGCTATTATTTATCTTCTTCATACCACATCCAATTGGGAAGTGAAACTGTTAAGTCTTAATGTCAAGGTTTAAGGGAACTGTTTAATTTCGAGTTCAAATGCTTCAGTCTGGCAGCAGAACATCTGCTTCAAATGTTTCAAAGGATCCTGACATTTATTAAACCATGCCCAAGAAAATACAAGTAACCTTAAAACATCACTGTGTATATCATAAAATTGAGCATTCTGTGTGTCATGGATTCTTTCTACATCTCATGCCATCCAAGTGCAGAAATAACGTGGAGCTCTATAGTAAGAACTTTATTTCAACAATGTAGTAATAACACACACTCTATTAGGGTGATAAAAATATCACTTGTTTCTTAATATAAATAAAGATGACTGAAACAATTATACAAATGGAAGAAAAATGCTCTGAAAATCCTGTGATAAATGAAGAAAAGATTTTCAGGGATTGTAATCTGTTATTTAATTTCATTTCTGAGATCTTTTCTTTTGTGTTACACCACTTGATTACCAAGTTTTGCACTGCAATTATTTTCTACCAAATGCCTATTACAAAAAAAAAACAACATTTTTCATGTGTTGTGTGTGTATTTGTTAGAACATTAAATAAAATACAATTGTACTAAGTATGGAATTCTCTCTTACTGCATTGAATCATCTTCTCTTTATATTTGGCCTTAAAAATACCAAAAGCCAGAAAATGAAAAGCTGTAGAAATATTCTTTTTAAATTGCATCCTTTATAGAGCAAAATTTAGCCAAAGAATCCTAGCATCAAAGAAAGGCACCGCCTATTTCAAGGCCAAATTTACTGAATGTGCTTACACTAAGTAATGAAAAACATAAGTGAAAGTCTTTGTATTTGTTATCCATTAACGACAAAGCACAAATCAAAATGATAGCTTAAAGCAAACCTTTTATTAAATATGGCAAACAAATGCTGTATTAGAAGAACAAACACTTCTTTACACATCTTCTTTACAAATTTACACATCCCGCATTAACTGCCTTGGTCTACTTGAAACTTATTCCTGTTGCATGTAAGCAGAATAACCAAGGCCCAGAAACCACAGAAAACAAGGGCTGTTCAGGTGTCATGCCAGGTGGCTTGTTTACAAATGAAAGCTACTGCAAAACAAGCAATGATGAGAATTTAAAATCCAACAGCAATTGTCCGCCAATTCCCCGTTTGGACGGTCTTATTCTGCACTGACAGTGCCACTGTCCTGTTTAAGCATAGTTCGTTTCACTGCACAAAGGCATTCCTAATGCAGAATAATTGTGCCCATGCAGGATGTTAATGCACAACAGCTATTCTGAGAGAAACATTTTTTTAGCTTCTTTTAAACGGGAGATGGAGCAGCTGTTTCAGACTGCTCATTCACTGTTACGAACTGTTACATCTGCATGAGCCTGTAGTGATGCAAGGTAGTTAACCAAATGAAACAGGGTTAAAAGTTGAAGTGGTTTTGCTATATTTGTACTGCTACAGAATCATGCAGCCATAACAGCTGAACTGCAATAGTTTATACTGGTCTCCTTTTATATCAATAATTGTTGCATCAGTTTATCCCCTACCTTTCCATGTACAAAAGCCCAAAATCAAGGGAAAAAAAGATTTGCACCCATACACATGAACTGGAGTTGTAAGCTACCAACTATTCATCAAGCTCTTTTCATACATATTAAGGCTAGGGACAGAAGTTGCATATAAACTGGTTCAAGTAATCAGAAACTAGTTTAAACCTGTAACACAACAGAAGTTCAGTGCACATGAACCAGTTTCAAAATGAAACTGGTTCAAGATAAACCTGATTGAATGAAGCATCAGACTTAACTGATTTGAGTCAAACCAGTTTATTAAACTTCTGTCCCAGACCCCTTCCCGGTTCAAGTTAAATCACAGTCCCTCAGCGTCACAGTATGCTTTCCCGCCCTTGGCTGGGATGAGCTGGGCTGGGCTGTCTACTTCAACAGAGAAGGGTTGTGGGGGGACTGCCCCCAGCAAAGAAGGCAGCAGGAACTGCCCACTGCCCATGCCAGACAAACCCTTCTGGAGTCTGGGGCCAGGGAGGGGGGTTAAATTTCGCTTCCCATGAGTACAGAGCTTCCCTGCCCTACTAACAACTTACTGCTGGCTGCGACAGTGGATTACAAATCCCAGAGGCACCTGGAAGCAGGAAGAGGAAGTGATGAGCAACCCTGCAGAGTCCTGCACTGTGATTGTGAACTGTACATCCCAGAGACGTCAGGGGCAGCAGGAAGAGGAAGCGAACACACAGCCCATTCTGGCTACACGCCACAGAGACATGCTCTAGGACCCCCTGGCTTCTGACCTGAGCCACTGCAGACATGTGGCTGCATTTCCCGAATCAAAAGTGAATGACTGTCCAGTTGTTTTTCAATTTAATCCCTGCATCTTAAACTAACCTACAAAGACTGAACTGATTCAATCTCAGGCTTTTTCACTGTCTGTACGTAGCCTAACAGAACACCTTTGGAAAACTCAACTTACTCATGAAGTTGGGTGCATAGTATTCAGCTGAAGAAGAAATGGTACTTGCAGTTAAATTCAGGCATGCATAGGGAAGTCAGTGAAAGAGATCCTCATCAGAACTAGAATGAATACAAGTTATCTTTCCTGAGAACTCTGCAGGCAGCACACTAAGGATTATTTCAATCTTCAAGAATATTTGCTGAGAAAAAGCTAAAGAAGTTACATTTAATGAACTGACCTAATGGAATTTCTGTGCACTAACTGTTCAGGCATGCTAGTATGTAGTACATTGTGAAATGTACCTCTTCACCAATTCCCATATAGCTACACACATAGGTGAAGGAAGAAGAAATTATCTGGGGGTGCTGCCATACCTGCATGCGCACATGTGTGAGCACCCCCCCAGCAGGTAAGTCTGTGGAGGAAGGGGTGAAGGGAGGAGAAAGGGCCATGGCATGGTGGGGGCGCAGATCGAGGCCCCACCAGTGAGGGGGGGAGCAGGGCACAGGCAGAAGCAGGGGCTGGGGTGAGTGGGGCCCCAGCCAGGCCAGACGGTGGCACAAGCGGAGGCCTGTGGGGCACATGCCTCCCCAATCTGTGCACAGGGCAGAGGCAGATGCCACTGCACACCGTGTTTTGCTCCGTGCTGCAGAAGCTCCAGGAGCAGCACAATACCATGTGCATCCCACTGCTGGGCTGCGCCATGCCCCCTGCCCACCCAGCAGTGAGAAGCACATGGCATCGCGTAGCTCTCAGGGCAGCAGGACTCAAAGCACAGCTCGCAGCGACAGCCGCCTCCTCACCACTCACAGATGGGGGGGACATATGCCCCCCAGGCCCGGCCAGGGGCCCAATCACCCCAGCCCCTGCTCCTGCCTGTGCCCTGCTCCCTCCCTCACCACTGGGGCCTCAATCTGGCCCCTGTATGGCAGTGAGATCGAGAGTGGGGCTGGATCTGGAGCAGGGGCTGGGGCAGGCCCTGCACAACTGAAGCTAGGCATGAGACAGAATCATGAGTAGCTAGTCTGGGGGGAGCCTGAAGTGAGGAGGAGGTGGTGGCTCTCGCTGCTGAACACACCCCGGGAGGCCATGGGGGTGCATACTCCAAATCTGCACGCAGGGTAGGGCAGGGCAGGCTGTTTCTGTGGGCTGAGGCTGAGGGGCTATGCTGGGCTCTTCCCAGCGAGAGGGCTGGGCCAGACTGTACTCATGGCAGGTAGCAATAGCACCAGGAAGGGGGGTTGGGGGGGGCTACGGTGAATTTTGGGGTGGCTACAGCTTCCCCTGTAGCCCCACTCCCTGCACCGCTGCTCCCCAGCCCCCGCCGGGAAGAACCCAGTGCTGCCCCTGGCTGCAGCCCACACCAGCAGCCCACCCTCACACTGCACACAGATCCAGGGGCATGAACCCCAATGCCTTCCTGGGGTGCATGTAGCAGCAGGAGCTGCACCCCCCAGACAAGCCACTCGCAGTTCCATCCTGCGCCCTGCCCCGCTGTGCAGCGCCTGTCCCTGCCCCAGCCACACTTCCTCCCACACCGCTGTGTGTGCGCGCTTTGTGGCCCTACTCACTGCCCCACATTTGGGGGCCCTAAGCCCCATTAGCCTCAGCCTTCTGCCGCCTATGGCTACACAAGCAATTCTAATTCTACTGCATCACTATTGTATGTGCCAAAACAGGCACACTGAGTGCACTCTAAATCACCTTACAGCTGACCCTGGAGAGAGGGCATACCACACCTGTACAGTTACAGAAACTGCTGCTTGCCATTTTCTTATTACAGCCCAAGGCAAACATTTTTCCTATCTCCACAGTACTTGGACACTGCAGACACATCTCACTAGCTTGCAAGGGCCAAAATTTGCCTTTATGACAAAACAGAAAACAATCTCTCTGAACCCAAAATCTAAACAACTTACTAAGTTGTTAAACTTAGGGAAAGGAAAGAAATGCCCAAGAAATGAGGAGGTAAAAGTCATTACTGACTCCAAGATGAACACACCCAAGGAGGTGGTGACTCCAAGATGAACATGAGCCGCCAACGCCAGACCACAGCTAGCAAGGCCGGCCGTACCTTGTCATGCATCCAAAGGTGTATCTCAAGCCAGTCCAGAGAGGTGATGCTCCCCCTCTATGCGACTTTGGTCAGGCCGCAGTTGGAGTACTGCATCCAGTACTGGCACCGCACTTCAAAAGGGATGTGGCCAGCCTGGAGAGGGTTCAGAGGAGGGCCACCCGCTTGGTGAGAGGGCAGCAGGACAGGCCCTACGAGGAGAGACTGAGGGACCTGAACCTGTTCAGCCTCAGCAAGAGGAGGCTGAGGGGGGGCCTGGTGGCTGCCTACAAACTCATCAGGTGAGATCAACAGCAAATAGGCAGAGCTATTTTCTCCCCAGCACCACCTGGGGTGACAAGGAACAATGGTCATAAGCTGATGGAGAATAGGTTTAGGTTAGAGATCAGAAGGCAATATTTTACAGTTAGGGTGGACAAAATCTGGAACCAACTCCCCAGGGAAGTGGTCCTCGCCCCTACCTTGGGCAAATTCAAGAGGAGGTTGGACGATCACCTGTCTGGGGTCTTGTGAACCCAGCATTCATTCCTGCCTGTGGCAGGGGGGCAGGCTAGATGATCTGTTCAGGTCCCTCCTGGCCCTAGCTACTATGAAACTATAAGTGAAATGGTTGAAACTAACCACTTATTTTTTGAGCAATCAGGTATGTTGTAGTTACTGCAACAGAAATTCAAATCTCCACTTTTGTCCAAATTTCAAATCATCACTGGTGTCCAAGTTTCTTCTGCAGCATGATCTTAGAGACTATACAGGATCTTAGTTTTTAAAACAGGACAGATTTAGTAGAGAAATTTGCAAAGTTCAGTAATGTTCCCTAGAATTTACTGAACGTAGCAAGTTACATTCCTTTTCCTCTCCTTATCACAAACAATACAGGAAGTTTCTGTTGCTCTAGTGGCAGCAACCTAGCTGTGGCAGCATAGAGCCCAGTGTTAGCTGATTTAGTCCACTGAGCCAAAACAAAGTAAACTGACTGCAACACTGAACTCTACATTGCCATGGCTAGATTGTTCCTACTATGTGATCCGGGGGTTAGGAACCTCTGGTATAAACTGTGTAGCTTGAACCAAGGAGCAAGTGAACAGACATCCACTTTGAAATGCAGCCATGTGCCTGCAGCGGCTCAGGCCAGAAGCTGGGAGGTGCTAGAGCATGTCTCCCAGCCTGCCAGCCACTGCCAAAGAAAAGGAAGGAAGCTCTAAGGTTTCCCCCCTCATCCCTGCTCTCAAGTGGAGGGGGCATGGCCAGAGCCCAGCCTGGGGCCAAGGGGAGAAGGGCTTTAAATCTCCGTCCATGGCCCACATGGGACCCCATCCTGAAGGTGGCGACAGGTGGGGGGGCACCCCTACCAGGCTTATCCTCCCCCCACCTCCCCCACTCCTGGCCTGGTCCACCATGCTGAAGGCGAAGAGAGGGTTTAAACCCCATCCCTGGCACACAGGGGACACCAACGGGGTCTGCCTGGTGGGGGTAGGCAGCCCCTGCAAGGCGTTCACCCACTGCTCCCTGCTGGGAGGGCATCCTTGCAGGATGGAGCTGCAAGCAGCTTGTCTGGAGGAGTGTGGGGGGGCACCTCATGCCACTGCATGCACCCCTGGGCAAGCATGGGCACAGGCAGATGTGTGCGGGGTATGCAGGCATGTGTGCGGGGTGAAGGCAGGTGATGCTGCTGCAGGCTTGGCCCAGGCACCAAACTTCCTTGCTACGGCACTGAGCCTCTGACAGACTTCTGCCCCTACTCCCTGTTGGAGGTGGGGGAAGGCAGCTTCTGCCAGGGTTTTGCTTCCCCCACTCCCCGCTTGAGCGGAGAGCAAGGTCCATGCCCCATCCAGGGCCAGCAGGCTGAGAAGGGAAGGTATGGTAGAGGGTTTAAGCCTGGCAGGCACAGAGGGGGCAAAACCCTGGCAGGGGCTGCCCTCTACCCACCTTGAGTGGGGAGCAGGGGAGGGACAGAAGTCTGGCAGGAGCTGCCCCCCTATAAGACCCTGGCTAGGGTTGTGTATAGGCCATGGAAGGGGTTTCAGACCCCTACCTCCCTTCCTCAGCATGTGAGCCCTGAGCCAGGGTACAGCCATGCCCCCAACTCTCCACTCCAGTGAGGAGAGACAGAAATCCCTGGCAGGGGCTACCCTTTCCTCTCCACTCAAGCAGGTGCAGGGAGCAGAAAGACAGCAGCCCCCCCACGCAGAACCCAGCTGGGGTCCTGTGCAGCCACAGAGGGGTTTTAAACCCCCTTCCATCACTTCCACCTGCTAGCCCTGGGCTGTGGAATGGCCATGCCCCCCCTCCATTCAAGTGAGGTGAGGGGAAAGCCGCCCCCCAGGCAAACTCTAGCTGGAATCCAGGGTGAGGGAGGGGATTTAAACACACCTCCCTCCCAGCCTCAGCGCAAGGAGGGGGGGTGGGGGGGGTCTGGCAGGGGCTCCCCCCTAAGACCTGGGCTGGGGTCCCATGCAGCCAGGGAGAGGAGTTAAACCCCTCTTCTCCCCTCTCAGCTTGCCAGCCCCAGGCTCAAGAGGGGCACAGGGTAGAAGGGTGGGGGGCAAAAGCCTTGCAGGGGCTGCCCCCTGCCAGAAAACCAGAGCTGGGGTCCTTGGCATTCCTCCCATCTGCCTCAGCATGCCGGCCCAGGGCTGGTGTCAGGCCACCCCCCTGCTGCCCCTGGTGGAGCGGAAAGCAGGGAAAAGCCTGGAAGGGACTGCTGCATCCCTGCCAAACAGACCCTAGCTGGAGTCCTGTGCAGGTGGTTTAAACCACTCTCCTCCCCCTCTGCCTTAGCGTGCCAGCTCCAGCTGGCATCTGTCCACACCTCTTCCCCCTCCACTTGAGCAGTGAGTGGGCAAAAGCCAGGCAGGGGCTATTCCACCCTGCCAGACAGACCCAGCTAGAGGTCCCGTGCCAGCAAGGGAAGGGCACTTAAAGCCCCCTCCCCACTCTCTGCCTAATTCTGCTGGCCTGCTCCCTCTCTACTCCAGCAGCAAGCGGGGGAAAAGCCTGAGGGGCTGCTCCACCCCACCCAGGCAATCCTTGGCTGTGGTCTGGGGCCAGGTTTCCCACCCCCACCCATAGGTGGCACAAGGGAGGGGCTAACAGGGCTTAGCCCCGCCAGTGCGAGGCAGCAGTAAGGCCACAAGGCAGCCCAGCCACAGGCTTCCGGCAGCTGCAGCAGGGGCAGGGGGGAGTGGGAGTGAGGCTGGGGCTGGGGGTGGGGCAGGGGCAGGGGCAGGGAGTGCAGAGCCGGGGCAGGGTTGGGTGTGGGACAGAGCTGCAAGCAGCTAGTCTAGGGAGCTGGAAGGGAGAGGCACAGCTCCTGCTGCTACGCACACTCCAGGAGGGCATGTCCCCCCGATTGGTGCGGGAGGACCAGGGCTGCCACTGTGGACTGGGGCTGGGCCAGGCTGTTCCCAGCTGGTGGGGGGAGGGGCTGGGCTGGGCTGGGCTGGGCTGCACTCAGGGCAGGTGGCAGTGGCACTGGGAGGGGGCCTACAGGGGGAGCTGCAGCCACCCCAAAATTCACCGTAGCCCCCCCAAACCCTCCTCCCAGATCTGCCACTGCCTGCCCCAAGTGCAGCGTAGCTCAACCACCTCCCCACCAGTAAGAGCCCGGCACAGCCACAGACCACAGTGGCAGCTTGCCTCCCCCGGGGTAGATCTGGGGGCACACGCCCTCCTGGGGTGCACCACCTCCTCCCCGCACCAGACACACCCCAGACAAGCCACTCACAGCTCCATCCCATCCCCATTTTGAGGGGTTTAGCATGCACGCATGCTCAACCCCCCCCCCCAATAATTTTTTCTCCCTCCACCTATGCCACCAACCCCTTCTCAGCAATAATGCTCTGGTTAAACAAAGCAGAAGGGTGGGGCCAACCTGGCTCTGCTGGAGCAGACAGCCCAACCCATCCTAAGGCTGCTGGGGGATTGTGATTTAACTTTAACCAGGAAGGGGTCTGGGACAGAATTTCCATAAACTGGTTTGACCTAAATCAGTTAAGTCTGATGCTACAAACAATCAAGTTTATCTTAAACTGGTTTTGGTCATTTTGAAAGTGGCTTATGTGCAATGAACTTCTGTTGTTACAGGTTTAAACCAGTTTCTGATCATTTAAACAGGTTTGTTTGCAACTTCTGTCCCTAGCCTAGAAGACTGGAAGACTGAAAGATGCTCACTAACCCTATGGGCTAGTGCCAGCTTCTTCTTGGCTCTAACAAGATTGTTTCTCTGTTGATGAATATAATTAACTTAAAAAAAACAAAAAAAGATGTTTCTGTGAAGCCCACTCTGGAATGGTCCCAGGAAAACCCGTTCAATCAAATATTTTCCATATGCTTTACCATGGGTAAGGATTTCTGAAATTCGTTTAGTTGAACAGTGCATAAGCAATGCATTGATCTAGAAGGTAAAAATAAAGAGACATCTATGAAATAAAACATTAAACTCCAATATGAAGTTAAATGAATAATGTCCCTACCTGACTCTTGTGTAGCATTTTAATAAAAAGACTTCAAAACACTTTACAGGATCATTATTTCTACTTTACATCTGGAAAAAAAAAACAGGTGCAGATGCGCCCAGTCACATAACAGGCCAGTAGCAGAACCAGGAACAGAATCAAGTCTCCCAAGTTCCAGGCCATTGCTATGTCCATTTGATAACACTACCTTTTTATTTGCAATATTTGCTCTGACTCGGAAATAGCCTTTCTGGCTGAAGAGTAAATACAGGACACCTTGCAAAATTAGAACAGCCAGTTCTCTGACCTGGACTTACTGTGCCAAGTCAAACTGTTGGCCCTGTCAACCAGAATAAACTCCCTCCAGCAGTGACTAATATTCAATGCTTTATAGCAAACTCAGGAATTCCTTTCTGACCTCTGCCTCATACAACAATCAACCAAGGGATTAGAGAGCCACAAAGTAGATCCATACAGCAACAGGATAATTTGGATTTCAGTATAGTTGGCAAACTTGGGGAAAATGTGGCTTAAGCTAATGCCTGCCAATGTAAGATTTAGAAGAAAAGAAAGCTTTCAGCTCCCAATGATGCCACTAGAAGCTGAAAACAACCAATATTAAACGCTGGTTAACATTCAAATATAGTAGTTGGTCCTGCTACCAAAAGAAGAAAAAAAGATGGAATTGAAGCTGCTTGGCCTCTAATGTGGAAATAGTAACTTCTGAATTCAGAGAAAAACACAGTTTCTACTACAAGGTTTAGAATAAATTATTTTTCTGAACCTGCCATGGATATATTGGTGACTCAGCAAAGTCTGTCATGCTCACCATGTCCCTGAATATGAAAATATATGTATGTGTATAATTTTCCCTCTGCTTTTCACGGATAAGTATTTCTGAGGTCCATTGAGTTGAATAATGGATAACCATTACACGGATCTAGCAGATAAAAATAAAGCATATGAACAATTCCATGGAAATCAGACATTTTTAAATATGCATTTTGAGGTTGTTGGGTTTACGGACTTGCTTGGGTTTTAGACAACCTTAAAAAAAAAGGGGGGGCTTTTCAGTTCTGTAGTACAGAGGCAGTTCCTTATTGAAGTACCTTCTCTGTTTTAACAAGATTATGTACTGCACCAGGCACTCATTATTAGAAATCTTGTGGGAAAATTTAGTTAAGCCTTTACAACAATATACAGTCCAAATATTTTTTTTAAAAGGGGAAAAAAGCACTTACATATATTCTTAAATCCATCCCTATTCTGGGCAACACTACATGAGCTTAAGTACTTGTGAATAAAGATGTTTTCGTGAACCAGGATTTAAGTGCTAGCATTTTTCAAAGAACTTGCTAACTGCAAGTTCAAACCTCTTTTTACCAAGAAAAATGTATCTTTTGGATTGTTCCTGTTTTGATACCATCACTTCAGGGTTCATTCTCTTTCTCTTGCTCTCACACACACACACACACACACACACACACACACACACACACACACGTGTGATGTGCCTGTCAACAGTGGTTTACAAAGTAAGATCTCAGAAATCGACTTTCTGCATTCATGAATACTAATAAACTGCATATAATTTGTTCAATGCTAATTTCCAGGACCACCATGGCCAAAGAGGAAGTAGAGACATCCAAAAAATTATTTTCAGCTCCTGGGAACACATGTTTCAGGAAAACAGTTTGAAAAATGTTCAAACATACAGGTGCACAAATTAATCCTGACGGAGGACAAAAGTATATGGATCAACATCTCTAAGGCCCCAATCAAGCAAGCTCACAAGTGAGTTCCTTCATTTACATGTCATTCCATTCAAGACAATGGGACTGGTTTTGTAAGTAGTTACCCAATTGCATAATGTTTGCATGATCTGAGTGTTGCAGTGCAAACTTTGCATTTGAAACTTATTTTTTCAGAAAATTATAGTGCATTTATCCTGGGTGGTATCTGGGCCTGTTAAAACTGTTGCTTAAAACATGAGAAGTGACTTTGGGCAGGGATTATATACTATCTTGGACCAATTTGACCTGTATCAGTCCCTGTACAATCCAGCAGTATACACCATTCATTTTACTTTGCAACAACATATTAATTAAGGTTTGAGTTTGACAACTGACTTCTTCTGATAAATGAGATCAAACATACTGGTGCACCTTTAAATAATTTGACTGGTCAAATCCACACACAATTCATTTCCTTACTATGTCACAACAGACACTCATTAATTATATAAGCAAATAATAAAATGCCATACAATGAAGTCCCCTACAACTACGCCAAAGGATTACAATTACTTCATTTTAAATCTTCCTTTTCAGAAGTCTGTAATTCAGCCATGAAAAATTACTCCAGGCTGAAGCTTGGTATTCAAAAGTTTCAGCACAAAAGCAATTTTTAGTATAATTTGGTTTAAATTACAGTTTTCCTAACTGAGGGACAAGAAAAAGTTTTGTGGTCTTACTTTTCTCTGCTCATATAATGCAAAAATACCTCTGACTTTTCCACTTATTTCATGTTTAATGTTTGTTTGTTTAAAAAGAAATAATAAATGCATAGTATGACTGGTTTACATTGACTCCCCACTCACCCCCATGTGATTTCAGTGAAGTCAAACTGGACTGTACAGGATGCAAGTTAGCACACAATAAGTAAGCCCTTAAGGACTTTTCATATCAAGAAAAAAAAAAGTGACAGAAATCAGATATACACAAACCATTGGACATATATAGTTGTCATGACCCAAAGGCATGATTTTGTGCGTGCTTCGGCACCAGAATTATCCCCGCCAAGTTGCAGAGCATTGCACGGGAGAGTTTCCTGTTGCAGAGGAAAACCCCGGTGCAGGGACGCGTTTCCCGCCTTTTCTGCAGCTTCTTTTGCAGGGTGCATTGCTCAAGTTGCAAGAAGAATGCACAGTGCAAAAGAGTTCCCGCCACCGGTATGCAAATTCGTTCCCCGTGATTGGCTAGTGCTAAATTATTCACACGTGGCAGCTAACGATTGGCCTGTTAGCCGTACAAAAGGCTTGAGCGGTTTCCGCCCAAGCCGAAGAGGACTCCACATCCATCTCGTGGGGACTCTGGGTACACGGCAGGGTAATAGAGACCCTGATCCACCGCCCACCTCTTCCCGTCTTCGAGCGCGACTTTTATAAGACATATCTACGATTTCTATTTTGGTAGCTCGTTCACCCAGAGCATCCAGAGCTCTGTTCCGTGGAGCCTAGCAACCTCCACAAGACCGTCTGTGTTGTCTGTCTGTAACTGCAACTCAATCAAGTTTTCCAGCCTACACCGCTGCCATCTCGGTGTAAGTAAACAATCTTTAAAACTACCGCTACGCGTTTGTGCCTAATTCCAGCTCGACGGCCTTCCCTCTCCGCCCCGGCGTGCCCGGGCTGCTGGCCACAGCCCACGTGCAGCGCGGAAAAGGGCTCGGGTCGCTCCTGGCCCGCACAATAGTTACTATTTTTTCTAAAGCGTGTCAGTCTCAGCACCTTACTATGCATCTAAATACTATGCTGCATGACTTCTGTAGCAGGTTTTTTCACTTAGCTGTTATCTGCCATCTCAGTGATTGCCCATTAACTAACTAAAAGTGAAAGAGGACAATGGTTGTGTCTACAATCAAATCACAGAAGTGACTTCTCAGAGGAAGATAAATTAGCCTGCTTCAAGTTGGTCCTGTCACACCTAGATTGCTACCAAAGCTAGGTAGTTTATAAAGTTAGCTCAAATATCTCTCCCATATGCTGCAGTTCCCTTGTGCAGAGTATACAGCACTTTTTCCAAGACAAACCACAAGCTATCGAGGCTCTGTCTTGAGCATAAAGTAGGAATGGTTTTACCATGGCATGACCAATACGGCTAGAGGCAGACATTCAAAAAGCCAAAGCCTGAACTGACTCAATCTGTGCAGGTTAGTCTAACCTGCCTAGGATGAACCAATTTGCAAGTGAATGGACATTCAAGAAATGCAGGCACATGCCTGCAGTGGCTCAGGCCAGAAGCTGGAGGGTGCTACAGCACACCCCTGGCTGCAGGGAAACTGTGCTGGGGGGGTGGGGGGGGTGATGCCAGCCCCAGCAGTAGCCTTAAGTGAACTGGCCAGGGAGGGAACTTAATTCCCCACTTCCTGTCCCACCGGCATGCCTGGCGTTCCCCTCTCACTACTGCAGTAGTGGGGGCAGGGGCATGGCCAGACACCAGCTGGCATGGCCTCCTGAGGCAGAGGAGGCGGGGAGAGGGTTCATTCCCTGCTTTGCCCCCTCTGGCCCTGGGTGTCTGCAGCCAGGGTCTGCCAGCCCTGACCACCACCAGTGATCACTCCCTCAGCAGCGCAAGCGGCGGAATAAGCTCCTTCCCTCTCCCCTTTGCCAGATGCTGGAGGGAGGGGGGAAATAACCTCCATCCCTGCTCCACCCCCTGCCTAAGGGGGCCATGCTGGCCGGCCTCTGGCCATGTCCCTGCCCCTGCCGCTGAAGTGGGGAGGAGGGAAGGGGACAAGGACCTTGATGGGGGCAACACCCCCTCTCATGGTTTCCCAGGAGTGGAAGCCTCTTCGGGGGGGGCATTGCACTGCAGGCTGGGGCAGAAGCAGGGCAGTCAGAGCTGCTGCAGACTGTGCAGGATGAGCAGTGGCAAACCTGGGGGGATTTGGAGGCCACCCTCCAAGCCCTCCGGAAGAGGCTTCCATTGCAGGGAAACCATGAGACGGGCTGCTGCCCCCATCATGGTCTGTGCCCCCTCCCCACCCTAGCGGCCAGGACAGGAACACGCCCCCCTATCCCTTAGATGAGCTATGGCTCCATGTCATGGCCAGCCCCACTCCCTCCCTCACTGCAGGGGTGTCTATCTGCACCCCCCCATGCCCCTTCCCTTCCCTCACAACAGACTTACCAGTCAGAAACTGCTCTCCACACTGCGGGGCTGCATATCAGAATTGGATCAATATTGGCTGATATGGCTCATTAAAAAAAATCGGCTATCGGTTCACCACAAGTGAACAAACATTCAGGACCGTTCTCCCAAAGCAGAAATTGTTGCTTCAGGAAAAAAATAACCTGGGAACAACCAGGGTTAAAATCGCTCCTGGAAGAGTTTCTCATGGCAAAGTAAATATCTGTACTTTCCCTTCTGAGAGAAACTGCATCATAGTCCTTCAGCATCCCACGCTGCTTTGTTCCTACCCTCCACTACAGGGAACAGTGTGTAGCTTGGGTTGGACTCTATTGCTCCAGCCTACCAGGGAGCAGAACACGTCCCCCTTCACAATCCCATATTGTGCTGCAGGGAGATACAGACTGATCCTGAGCAATCTGGTCAGTGAATCAGGGCTGCCCTGTGCATTGCTGCTAGCTGTTGCCAGGCAGACTGAGGGAGACTGCAGAGTACACTGAGATGTGTGCACAAGGGCCCCCTGGCTGCACAGCATCAACACTGCAAGCTTGCTGCTCCTCAGAGGCTCAGTTAAAGTCTGTTAAGCCATCTTTGGGTAAGTTTTTCTATCAGGGAAACAAACTCAAGAGAATTTTCCTAGATTATCTGAATGTTTGCACACGGTCTATGTGTCCACCACACCTTCCATAAGACTTGTATAATTTAGGACTACAATTATAACTACTGATAGGAGCTCCACTTCACAACATTGTCTGCTCTCTTGCAGCTAAGAGAGAAATTAGGCTGGGAACTAATTGCTTCTCAGTACTCTTAACTAGTCTTGTTCCTCACTACTGAATAGAAAGAAGAGTTCTAGGCTACTCTCCCCATGGAACTCTGGGAAATAAATATTTTGGCCAAGCTTAAGCAAATATAAATATTTTTTTATAACTATGACTGATATCAGGAGTTCTTTCCTAGTTGTTATTTGCACAGACACAGTGGCATGAAGTATATTTCCACTAGATATATACTTTTTCGATCAGTGGTGCTCAACCTTTTTGGCCAGTGGACTAGATAGGGAGTGCCCAGTCCATCCACAGCCTGGATCTGGCCAGCGGTCCTGATCCAGCACCCAGGGCAGTTGTGGCAGGATCTCATCCATCTGTGCAGGTGTGTGTGTGGGGGGGG
>NW_005841953.1:2108905-2171042 GCF_000455745.1 Alligator sinensis
GGGGCATCCTGTCCCCACAGTGTGGGGGGGAAAGGGGCTTGATTTGGCCCCAACCCAGCACTGCAAGGGGGAGGGGCTGTGGCCCAGCCCCAATCCAGCTGCAAAGGGAAGGAGGCATGGCCCAGCCCTGATCCAGCTGTGGGAGGAGGGAGGCCACAACCCACTGCACAGAATTTGGGATTTGGGAATTTGGCAGAGGGAGAGTGGTGGTATTACTTGCCATTGCTCCCCAGCCACCAAACTCCCCAACAGTTGGAGAGCCTCATGGACCAGATACCATGGCTCTGCAAGCTGCATTTGGCCCATGGGACAGAGGTTGAGCATCCCTGTTTTAGATCATTCTGATCCTTTACCCCTTCACACTACAGTAGTCATCAAGATGCCATAAGCAATGTAGTGATTTATCTTAGACCCCTGGCAGATGTTACAAGTCAGTAACACATTAATCATTCAATTATTTGTAATGATTTGCCACAGAGTCAACCAATTTATCATGCGACTGGCAAGCCAGTCACAAAGATTCTCCATATAAGTCGCATCAAGAGAATTTACAATGAGGCGCCCCTCTACATGTGCAGGTAATGGCGTGATGGGATCTAATGTGCAATCTGCACAATCATGCCTACTGCCATGTCACATGTGCATGGCAGGAGGTGCAATTGTGCATTAGATCCCATCACACCTTATTGCCGATGCAGAGGGAGCCCAATTTTGGGCTCCTCCTGCATCAGCAAGAAGCAGGCTCCCAGCTACAGGGGCCATGTGCAGCCAGGACCAAGAGTCCCTGCAGCTGACAGGATTCTCAGTCCTGGCTGCATGTGTAGCACAGCTGGGACGAAGAGCCCCATCAACTGTGGAACTCTCAACCCTGGCAGCTATGGAGCACCACACACCTGAGAGATAACAATGGCTGGAAGATCACAACTGCTAAGATGTCCCAGTTACTGTATGAAGCACCCCTGTAATCTCGACTCAGGGGTGCATTGTGCTCCCAGTGGCTGGTATATTGAAGCAGCTGTGGTCTCCCAGCTGCAGGCTGCCTATATGTGCAAATTAAAGCTGGAGAGAAATAAGGTATAGAGGTATGACACATTTTTAAGCAATAACTTTACAACTGGTCAGAAATTTTTAAGATCAACCAATTTATGTGGTACAACTGGCAGGCTAGCCACAAAGATGTTCCACATTGAATGGATGCTGTAGTGCCCATGCATGCCACATTAAGAGAATTTACAATGACAGCACTTATTTGGAATGGTAAAAGTGTTCAGACACTAGTCAAGAGTTTACTATGGCTGGTTTGTACCACAGTTTAATTTGAATGCGTCACATTAAAGAGCACCTAGGGAGCCAGATGTGCTCCAACGTGTAAAATGCAGCATCCTTCTATACCATGACAGGACGTGCAATTTTTGGTATTTGGGATAAAATTACTCAGATCCCATCACATGTTTAAATCAATGTCTGCCAGGGGCCTTATACATTTTAAGATCAGGTATTTAAAACTTGTCCAGTTTCCATTCATTTGCTCTTCCCCCCCCATCTGTATCATGTTCCCTTCATTAACAAAGAAAACCTGGCTAGATTGTAATGAAATGAATAGAAGTGAAAGTCAACTGAAAAACTGGAGAAACTCACTTCCATTTTAAAATATATCTTTCTTTCTACTCCTATTTTAATAGCTGTATTCTTAACATAATAAAAATCTCCTTTTCATATGGCCAGTATTCATGATTGGAGCGGGGAGGGGAAGGCAGTAGGGGGAAGAATGCCCATTCTACATACCTTTTAATGACAGCTGGAATGGCAACATCAATCTCTCTTCAAGAGCAATGACAGACCAATACCTAATTCTCTTTCCCATTTTCATTAAATTGTCCTTAAGTCATCTTCCTTACTTTAAATTTAAAATATGCTGTAGTGACCATGCAAGCCACATCAAGAGAATTTACAATTACAAAGCTTACTGGTAATGGTGAAAGTGATCAGACAATTAGTCAAGAGTTTAAAAAATTTATCTCAGGCTGGTAAAGTGAAGAAGGATCTGATTTTTAATGCTAGATTCCAGAAGCCCACAACCAGAAAAATGTCATATTACAAGTAAGCTATACAATGCCTTTAAGATGCGACACATAGCTAAAGCTCTTATACTCGTCCTAAGTAGCAACAATGGGAACTCCAGATGCTTGAGTAGCATTCCATACTAATATGAATATTCCCAAAGTCAGGACACAAAGTTAGAAAAAATCACTATTCCCTTGGTACGTATTATTTAGCAAGACTCATCTTTCCTTACACTATTCAGAAATAAATTCTCACCTCTCTCCATATTTGAAAAGTGTGTCTAACAGAATTCATCAGTTAAGAAAATCAGAGGAACATAGAAACATTTTCATTAAATTTAAGGTTCATATTCACTGATCTTGTACCGTGCTCAAGTGTTAATGGAACATCTGTTTTACAGACACAACAGGAGGAGTTCTCTTGACCAGTTTCTCAGCCACTTTAGCACAATAAAATTAGCCTAAAATTGAAAAGCTCTCTTACAGTCCAGTACACTGGAAGTCATGGAAACTTGCCCTTTTTTCCCCATCCAGACAACACCCAATTGTCTTCATAAAGGAAGCAATATATAAAAGTTTGGTTACAGTATAAAAATTAGTGAGCATGGTGGCACTTGAATAATCAAATTATCTGTGTTCACCATCAGATATCCTTATTTGATAAAAGCTAACTCAGCTGAGCTAAACCAATTATGCACCATTTTTGCCCCTTCAAGACAAGGGCCTATGTTGTGAAACCATTTAAGACGTGTTTACTCCTTCAGTCTTGTCAAAAGTCAAGTTCTTTTACCCCTACCAGTCCTCTGAGCTGGCAAATCATTAATAAATTGCACATTACATTTTCCTGCTTCTCCAATCATATGTGGTTTAATCAGACTGGCAGTTGCAATATGCTGCCATGCAAAAAAAAAAAAAAGTACCCCAGTTCTGATCACCTTTATTATAACACTTTGATAGCAAGATTTGAAGAAGAACAGTATAATGAAGTGGAATAAGCTTAAAAATGTGTGTCTTCTACAAACATATATACTAAAGGTATAGCATATATATAGACATACATATGTGTGAGTAGGAAGAGACCTTGTGTTGCAAAAGAAATATCTGTATTTTTCATGCTGCAAAATGGTCATGGTTTAACAAATTGCATGTTGACAGGAAATGTACAGTACCAGTGCTCTAGGCTGCTGGAATGTAATGTACCAGTGCTCCAGGCTGCTGTCCCATAAAATAAAATTACAACTAAAGTCGTTACATTACTCTACAGGCTGGATCCCACCTTCTTTAAGGGTTACTTCTCCTTGAGGTGCGGAATAGACACAAACCAAGCGAACCAAATGAGTGACTAACAAAATTGTATTACTAGAGTGTTTTGAAAATGTCATTCTATGAAATATTATTTAAAAACAACAACTAAAGAAATAAAATTTGAGCGTGGGGGTTAAAATTATGTAATATATCCCCACTCTTCTATGTTACTAGCAATGATGGCCCTAATTCATTAATGGGATTACACCCCTAGTTAAAATGAGACATATGTCTGAACACCTTGACAAACCAAGGCCTATAATTGCCTGCAGTTGTTTCCGCCAGTTTTAACATAAGTAAAAAGTCAATTTTTGCCAGTGTAATAAGATAATATAAAATAATGAATCACTGGCTAAGTGAGCAGTACTGCCTTTCTCACTCTCCCAAATATTGTTCCCCTATAATGTTATTTCAGGGTTTTATAGAGAATAAGAGGAATAAAGAAGTAACATTGCAAATGTAAAATTATATTTTTATATACAAACATGCATCCACACACATAATTTTGTTCATCTTCTTTTTGCTTACTATATAGAAAAACACTTTCTGAAACTTGAGAAATGGCAAGAACACAGGTGACCTGTATTTTCAAATGCAAGGACATCAGAGACCTGAATCTTCAAATGCTTGACATTTTGCACACTTGATACTGCTGTGGGCTGAGAGAATATGGTGATAGATAAGCCATAAAAATGAAATAGAATAAGCATGAACCTTTGATTTCAGAAGTGTCTACGTGGCACTTAGATCTTTGGCAAATCATGTTTGAGAGATCAGGCCTTTATGGAGGCTTGAATCAAGACCAAAGTCCATAGAAATACTTGTGGGGATATGCCTAAAAGGAGATGTATCAGGTCCTCCTTATCTTCTTAAGTGATTAGTGACTTTGCTTGGTTAGGGAAAACAAGCTCAGTAGACACCTGCTAAACTAAGAGCTTTTTTTTTTTTTAAACTAGGAGCATAAAAATAAATCTATTTGCAAATATAGAAATAGAGTAAAATCCACATTAAACAACCCTCTTATATTTGTTTTTTTGGGGGTTTTGGGGGGGGGTGTTAAGTAGACCCTAGGAAACTCCATCTCATTTGTAACATACCATTATACAATCTTCCTGCCTGATCTGACTTCAGGCTCAGTAGGGAAAAGGGAGGCCATTCTCAGGCTACTTTGAAGATGATCTATATATGGACATTAAATTAGAAGGGAAAAGGGCTAGGAGTCAAAAGTAGTCTACCATCCTGTGCAGGTTATTAGTACACAAGAATCCTCAACAGAAACTTTGCCTGACAAAAGTGTGAGTTGGTAATGGAAAATGGCAGAGAAAGACATAGTGGGACAGAAAAATGGCTTCAAATACTTTATGGAAACACAAAAAGTTGTGAATTAAAATAAAAAAGGATGAATCTGAAATGTGAAATTAATCTGGAAAATTCCCAAGGACCAAAAAAGTCATGTTAGATCCACAATTGCATCTGTAAAATTCCCTTCCAATTCTTTTCCCCTACAAGTTTTCAGGAAGAATTCTACGTCCTTTTTATCCCATCCTAAATACCCACTTTCTCATTCAATCTCCTTGGAAGTCACTGGACTTCTTCTTTCTTCCCTGTTTTTTCCTGGCACTTTAGTATGGAATCCGAGTCCAAAACAATTATGACCTAAATTTATCCCTTGATTTCAATAGTTACTCTAGGATAATATTTGCCCCTATACTTTTAAGCAATGGAGCAAGTTTACATGCCAATTTAAGGTTTTAAACTACTCCTACAGCCTTTGAATAACATTAATATTCTTAATTTACATACAGGAAGTAAATATGCTAGTCTGTAACTAAAATGCCCAATCACGCTTCCATTGAAGTCATCATCAAAATATCTACTGACAATAAAAGTGGAACCGGTCCCAAAATGGAAAATAAAAAATTAAGGGCCTTAAAGCACCCTGTGATATAGCTGAGCATTCCCACTTACAACATATGGGCCAAATCCAAACCCTACCTACGAGTAGCAAGGACAGATAGGAACAGAAGCCCTTGCACTTTCAAGAATCTGCACTTCCAAAATGAATGAAGAATGGAATGGATTGAAATAAAAAAGATGATTTTGTGGTAGCTCAACCTGCTTTTCCCTACAAGATTACTGAAGAGAGGTAAATGTGTTACTAATATAACTCACGTATGACTTCACCATGAGTATGCTTCAAACTGTATTCCATACTTGTGGGAATAACCTCCCACTGGAAGCTTTCCTAGAAGAACATATATAAAAGAATATGATACAAGGCCCTTGCTTTTTGTAACTTACAGACATAGACACATAATATATAATGCTCTGAGTCATCATGTTAGTAAATGTCTTTAAAAAATATTCACTGATTAACTTCATTCCAATTGGGCTGAAACCACAAAGAAATATCTACCATTTTCACTCTTGATATTAACTCACAATTCTCTGTGAGTAAATCAAGGGAGGAAACTAATCTCATTTTCCATTTTAAAATATATTTATTGAACAACTTTAGTGTTAAAATTTCTGCTAAGACAATCACTGCTTCCAATTTTTCTCTCCAGCTATGACTGTGCATGGCTAGAGTTTGTTATTATGATATATTAAACTTTAAACTTTTTTGAAAACACCACAACTCTAATCCACAAAAAAAATCTAAATACACTGAATATGCACCTGCTCAGTATCCTAGTTCGTCTATGTATTCAGTGAGGTTATCAAGTTCTCTTGTTAACTATTAGTCTGAATCACATCCTGGTTTTAAAAAAAATTCCACTAATGGTTCCACAAAAATATCTCGGTTTTTATTTCCAAAGTCTTATAACTAAACAGGGTTTGCTTCCCTGAATAACTTGATAGATTTCTTTCCACTCACCCCCCGCCCCGACATACACACACACACAAAACAGCCTACTCACTGTACAGTTTCTACTTAAAACAATTTGTTGCTGTTTTTCCAACACAGAAACCAACAATGTGAAGAAAGGCAGAGTTCATATTAACTCTGTAGAGAACAAAGAAGTTCAGTCTATCTTCTATAAACAGTAAGTGCAATATGAAAGGCTTGTAAGTGGAGGTTCAACCTTTAGCTGAACTATTACAAATGGCAAAAATAAATTCAGTGGCTGGGGGAGGGAGTGGGTGATGAAGAGAAGGATGTGAAAGCTGAGATCCTGCAGCATTTTACTACGAGTTTCAGCGTCATTCACTTTTAGAGGATAAAAAGTGACTTTATGCACAAAAGAAGAGCACCTGATAAAACATTATAATATCCGCCCTGCAAATCTGTCATCTCTTCAAAACTTTCTTCCATTACTGAACTAAGAATGAAATAGGAAGAACATCAAAATTATTAAAAACCAAAAAAAGGTTATTTAAAAAACCCTCAAACTATTGAGATCATAACCAAGAAGAAATGTATCTTATTTGAAACACATTTTCCTTTATTCTAAAATCGTTTTTATTAAACACGTTGAGTTCCTCCATCTACACTATTTTAACAAACATACATAGATAGCCCCAAGCAAATAATTGCTTTTCCTGTTTATGTAAAATAATTATGCTGGATTTCCTGAGAACATGATTTTCAAATTAGGGACAAACCAATCTGAAGAGTCTCTGTTTCCTTTACCACAGGAAATGTAGCGGATTTGGTTTTAAACTCAATTTATACATCAATTAAAAAACTGGGAGTTCTTATCTGTGACTGAGCCATGGCAATTAAGAAAGCTGGGGAAACAATATTCAAACAAGTATTTAGCTGTTGAAAATATCTTTTAGAAATGTTAAATGTAATGACTCTCCAGTGCATGTCTGGGATTTCTTTGTAATCTTCTTGAGCAATGTGTAATATTTTGGCAAGTTCCCAAACCTGCTCAGTCAGCAGTAGTAGAGAAAAAGAAAGGCTATAAAGCAAATTTGTTGTCTCTTTTTTAATATTAGTTTTAGAACCTTTAAACATGAAGGAAATCTTGCTCTACACTAATTTCATCCTGTTAGTACATTCCAGAAATGTAGTGCAGATTTGCATGTGCTCCTTATATATCTTTTCATATCTGCCCTTACCTGGCCTAAACAATTATTGTGCATGTGCTGACCAGCTGTGAAAGGGAAAGAAAAAAAAAGGAACAGAGCTTTGGACTTGGAAAGTAGAAAGCTGAATTTCCTGGCTTACCCTGTGGCCCATTTAATGTCTTCCATCAGATGACCAGAAGAGGCAAGTAAATTACACAGGAGCATACACTGGATGTCAAGTCAAAGACTATACCCGTACAATATTCCAGTCCCCATCTCTAACCACATACATCCCAATTTAAAAGAAATAAATTCTAAACAAATTTCCATCTTTTACTTCCCCAAATCACTACAAAGAGGGACATTTCTTTATTCAGCTAACAAGCTAAATAAAAACATACTGCTTAACAAGCTGATATTCTTCAGGTTTCTGTTCACAAAAATGACTGACAAATTGATTCCCACAAAGACAACAGTCTTTGGACAATTTTTTCTTTTCTTTGAAATGGGTAATATAAATAGGATACATCTCTACAGAGCTACATAACTCAACAGAAATGGCAGTCACCAAATGGATATTCAGTTAGATGAACAACTCTTCAGATTTTAAAGAAATACAGATTTTTTCTTTAGGAAGAGAAGAGACTAAAGCAGTCCTTTTTATTCTATATAGTAGAATGAGGCATGTTTTTCCAGTTGAACCACTAGTTTAAGTTCTTGTTCATAAGGAATGTGTTTACAGAGATATATTCATGAGTATCAAACATTGGCTTCAGAGATTTCATTGAACTAGAAAAAAAATATGGTTAGTTTTTCATGTTTGCTCTGATTTATGGTACATATATCATTAGAAAAAATATGCTTTACAACTTGAATGGCCAAAAACAAATTCTTAACTTATATCATCTTTTCATGTTATTGCTTCCAGACCCACTTTTCCTTTAATCCATTTTCCCCTCCCATTTACTGTTTGCAGCTAAAGCTCATGACTGGGGACATAGTATAGTAGAAGAGAGTAAGAGTTACACTACAAACTCCAGCTGATAAAGCAAGCATAGCCCAAATGGTGCACACATATTCTTATCTCCTTCAATGGTTCTAGATTATTATTTAGAGATCAGCATTCTTACTTGGTACCTTGAAAGCCCTGTCACATTCACTCTCAGTGTTATAATTTCACATCTGATGCCTGAATTTTAAACACATCAACTTGAAAAAGCAGCTGTATGCAATATGGGTTCATCCACTGTCCCAATCTTCTTCAATTTTTTAAAGAAAAGAACAGTGTTAATCCCCCCTTAAAGAGTAAAAAGAAGTATTATATTAGTTCACATGTGGCAAGCACAGTATACCCCCTGCCTGTGCTGAGGTTGCCATCATGCCATTACTTAATTAATCACCAACGGCTGTCAGCTATATAACAGTCACTTTTCATAACGCCATGAAGACACCCAGTCTGCGTTATTTTTAATTAAGTTATAACTATTTTTACATGAGTGTTTTAAGACACTCAAAATGTAGCATCAGCATGACAAATACACACATTTTAATAACTAACGGTGTATAGTAAATATCTGACATTTGCCACAAACTGCCTACATCTGAGAACCTGCTGAAAAGCCTAGTTAGCCAAATTTTGTTGCAAGAGTGATGATTGAGAGGAGAAGTAAAAGACTCAAACACAGGTCTCAAACTATATGTTATTGGGGCTGGGATGTCAAAGTCAAACATCCTTTTGCTGGAATTACAGAAGACAGGGGTGAAGGATTTGATAACCAAAGTGTGGGGAGGAAGGCATACATACCAATTATAGTATTGCCAACCTCACGCATTGGGGGGAAAAAAAACAAGAGTCATATCTCTAAAATATCATGAGATGTTCTAAAATAAAAGTTGTCAGGCCTTTTGTTTTCTTCCCAGTGTTTGAAGCTTTAGGAGATGCTGGCTGCCTCCCAAGGTATGTGCCAGGTTTTAAAGCGCAAAATCCAGCTTCAAAAATACACATGCAAAAATATGTCTTCCCCACTGACTGTACAGCACAAAAGAGACTCTCTTTCCTGACACTGTCCCTAAGCTGGGGAGCTTTCTTATCCCATCACCATCACTATCCTTTGCTCTCTCCCTCAGCTTGCCCTTGTCTCCAACACATTTCTCTCTCCAATTCCCTGCAACGATTAAATCCATTTAAAAAAATCTGAATTCACTAGCATCAAGACAAAATGGTGAGAGCTGGCAACACTATGATTAGTAATGCCTGGCCTTTTGACTTGCAATTGCACTGCTTTTAAACAGCACTGGATGGAGCCTGTATAAAAAGAAACAAATGTTATGTGCTTTGTGGCACACACTACATGCTTCTGTTGTGGTAGCTTAGTTAAAAAGACAGTACAAGTACAAAAACGGTAATTAAACAATATTAGCAGATCAAACAACTAAAACCGCTAAACAAATGCATTTGAATTCAAGATTACAGGTCTGTCCTCAACTAATCCAATCATAATAGTGATCTGTAGCTCATATACTCCTCTATCAGTAATCTTTGAAGGAAAAGGACATATTGTAGGAAAGTTACTAATGCACCATGTGAGCAAAAGGATGCACAATAGATTCACAAGGAGTACACAGAGAGAATTTACCCTTCTTGGTTCTGTATATTAAACATGGGTCCTTTAACTGTATTACTACATAATATTTTTCACTACTTAGTTCTCCTGCAAAACCTATACAAAATAAATTAGGGCATTTGCACTTGTATTTCAATGGGACTGCTGAATATTATATACAAAAATAATGGGTCAGATTTTCATCCAAAAGTTTAATCTCAAATACACTGGAATCAAAGTTCAGCCCACTGAATAGCAAAGATAGTTGGGTTGCAGGTGCAAATTGAGTGATAACGATATCATACTCTACTTGGTTTCATCATGGTATTAAGAAAGCAAAATAACCTTATTTTTGTATAAAGCATAAAACCAAATAACAGTTCTATTCTCTTTGGCACAAATGACCAAAGAATCCAACTATAGGTACATACAAGCATTACATTCAGATTGACCTAACAAGGGATAGGTTGATCTAAATGCCCACTCATGCAGGTGTTTGCAGGATTTAAATACGCCAAAAATGGTATGCAAAAAACTAACTTACATTGAGAAAGAGTTAGCCCAGCCTACAAAGGGGATAACAGAATGCCTACCCACATTTGCAGCACAGTCCCAGGGCTGGGAAAGCTCAGCCATTTGCCCCAGCCTTAGAACTATGCTGTTCCAAACCCCCCACTCCCAACCCTGACTTGGATATTTTTAAGCCTCCAAACTCCCTCCAGAGTGGACAACCCCCACTGACCCACAAACCCTGCCCCCCCCTGGATCCTGCAACACCCCTCTCCCCATTGACCTGCCAGCCCCCACCCCAAGTTACTTACTTCATGCTGCCAGCACTGCTTCCAGCAGCTGTGAACACCTGCATGTACTGCTTCAAGTATAGGTTTAAGTGGCTTAAAGTATGCTGACGAAACCTAAACCAGGTATGGCAAATACATATATGTACCCTAAAAGTGTGTCCTCCAGAGCTGCATTTGTACATTCCAGTGATGATTTCTGAACGCTTTTTGGTTATATGCAGTCTATATGTAAACAGTGTTTTGCCTTACAATATCACCTAAGATAAGTCTGCATTCTAGTTGTTAGTACCCAGCAACAGATACAATGCAGCATGTGGCACCCTCCACAGGCAAGAATTTATTGTTCAACTTTCAAATGTTATTTTATAATCTCTTACAAATAATGAACTAGACCAGCAATTTTTTTTCAGGCAGGGGGCGAAATTAGCAAGCCAGATCTGAGGCAGGTAGGCACTGGGACCTAACCACCTCTGCTGCTCTTTCCTGCCAGCTAGTTGTAGCAAGGTACAGGGAGAGCCCCCATTTCACTGGAGCCCTTGCCACCTGAGTGGGAGGAATTTAATAGGGCTGTAACACCATGTACCTACTATTACTCTGCAGTAAGTAAAAAGCTAAGTTAGGGCAGCTTAACCTTGAATTAAAAAGATCTAAGTGCCCACCTTCTGTTAATACTCTAATTCACTACCATCCCTCCTTTCCCAGCATGCCCTCTTCCTTCCCCACACTGTGCGTGCATCCACCACATGCCAAGGGTTCCATGTACCCACTCTCCTATTACAATGACACATTTATCCAACCTTTTGCTACCTGCCAGAGCTTCTACATGACCCCACCAGCTTTCTCCTCCACCTCCTGCCCGTGGTTTTTATTATCCGTCCTTATCACCCTCTCCTACTGTCCGGGTACCCCATTCCCCCACTCCCATGTCAGAAGTTCTACATCAGCTCTCATTCTCTTCCACCCAATATCCTTCTTAATTCTTTCTTCTCTCTCCAAAGGGTTCTGCTGTGTCCTTCATCCCCACCCCACCCCCACCAACCCACTGCCACACGCACACCTTTCCTTTTCAATATTTCCAATTCTCACCAAAAATCAATGGGGTTCTACTTGTTGATGCCCAGAATATTCCAGGGAATGTTGGGTTTGATTAGATATAGTGTTGAAAAACTATCATGTTACATCGACACAGAAAAGCTGCCAAGGTGAACATGGGGCCTTATTTTGATAAACAAATGATGCTCACAATAAAGGAAGTTCCTTTGAAATGGAAGACACGAGGATGCTGTTCATGTTCTGCTTTGTAGCAAATAGCAAAGACAAGAGAACACGAGGCTTAACAGTGTTGCTAACTCACAATTTGATCAACAAGTTTCAAGATACTTGGAACTTTTAAGGCTCGACCCCTCAGTTCAGGTGATAGTTTGAGAAATTCATTAATCATATAAAAAGAAGTAACTCCTATTTTTCCCAGTCTTGGAAAAATAAAGACAAACTAAAATTTTTTTGAGAAAATCTCCTAACTATTCAAGTGAATCTTATCATTTTGGGGAAACGTAAGGATCTCTGAATGCTTGTTGTGGGGAAAAGTCTGTAAATCAAGCCTTATCAACAAAGTTGTTATCTGATATTTTTCAAACCAATAACCTGAATTTCCTTTTACTATGTGATCGGCAAAAACTTCATTCTACATTTCTAATTAATAGAAAACTTTCAAAAACATACTCCTCAAGGACAATCCCTATTATATATATTCTCTGCTTTTTCTAATCTTCATCTGTATGACTGAAAAATATTTTTTGTAAAACCTAGAGTGTGCACAATTCCTTAAGACAGTATTTGTTTCTACTATTTATTCGTTAAGGGTGTAATTAACTTGGGTTCAAAGGGTTGACCCAAAAACTTAAATGGTAGTTATATCACACTTAAGCCCTATTTTTAAAAGGATTATGTGGGACCTGCGTGGCAAATTAAATTTTGTAAAGTTCCTCTCCAAGATAATCAATTCCACCTTACATGACATCATAATCCTTCATTTGGAACATTGTATCCATAAGGTCTTGGGGCCAGGAACTGTTTTTTATTTGTTGGTACGATACCTAACTAAGGGCTGTAGGCACTACAGCAAAACAAATATAATAAAACACAATAGCAATTGATTTTCTTATTACAAACAGAGATGACTTCACATAAAAGCAAGCAACAAATAGCCACATATAAAAGACTTGGAGGTCTCACCAGGTTTCTATCAAGGCACTGACCTATTACTGCACCCACCAGGTAGTATTTTTATTAAAATGGTGTCTGTAGGCACCATTGCACAGGAGACCGTACAAACAGATAATAAGGAACAGAGAAGGTCCATGCCTTGAAGAGCTTATTGTTTAAGTAGACAAGACAGGGAAAGGGCAGAAGAAAGGAATTATTATTAGCTCCATTTTACAGAGGGGAAAGTAAGAAGAAAATAAATCACTTACACATGGTCACACAGTTGGGCAGTTTCAGTACAGCGTCTTATATAAAGTATCATCCCTCTCCCTTCATAGACCTCATACAAGATAGAGGACTGACTGAATTCTCCTCAAATGCACAGAAAACCTCTACCACCTGCAAAAGCTGGTTATTACACAACTAGATTGGTCTGAATATATATTAGTTTAGTAAAACCTCCTTTTCCCCCTTGTTATTTGAATTAAAGAACTTTAAAACCTCAAGAATATAAACTTGATGTAAAATTTTCTATTGGAAAATTTTATCTTTCATTCCTCAAAGAGATAATCAAGTCTATTTGCCTCAATAGAAAAAAACAGACTAGAATAATGGAAATAGAAATAAAATAGAACGGCCTTTAAATAAGATAATGAGGCAAGAATTTTTAAGGGCGATATCTTTTATTGGACCAACTGCATGTTGGGATAGACTTTGACAAGCTTTCTGGTATCACAGCATCTTTCCTCAGGTCTCTGGGAGAGAGACAGACACAGAAGAGGTAAGTAGCAGATAGAATAAGGGCTTGCATAAAACTTCATACGCAAATAAAAACATGATACAATAGAAATTATCAGACAGTTAACAGACAGGAGAGATGTAGTTAAAATCTGACTTCATATGAACTATGAGGTTCGTTATATTAAATGCCTGGTTCTTAGTGTTCAAAAGACTGATGGCTTTTTGTTCCCAGGCTCATCTTTTAAAGTCTTTTGGACATTTCCTTTGAGCATGAGAACTGTGAGGTCAAAAGGGAGTGATTTTTTCTGTGAAAAATGGTCTCCTACCCATGTTCTGGTATCTGTCTCTTTTTTTTCCCAGCGATCTTTCATTCTGTTGCATAACAAAAACCCTCCCAGAGACCCAAGGAAAGGTACTGTGATACCTGAAATCTTATTCTAAATCTATCCCAACCACACAGTTGATCCAATAAAAGATATCACCTTAAGAAATCCTTGCCTCGTATTTCCTAGACCATCATGGTTACAACGTCATTTCAACATGACTTGAAATAAAATATGGGTTCAATTCTGACTGAAAAAAAAAAATTAAAAAAAATCAGTTGGCCTAAAAAGAACATTTCCTTTCTTTGTTGCTGTTTTCAAATGTAAGCCATATTTTGATAGCAGTTTTATGAAAACAGCATACAAGACCCCACAAATATTTTACTGCTTTCTAAATTAAGGACACAATTTTTAATAATATTAATGAGAAAAATAGTCTTTTCTTATATCAAGGTTGACATCTGTGTGAAAAATTCCAGTTAGATACCAGACAAGGTTCTTTGAGTGGATCTGATATCTTTTATTAGACCAACTTAAATAGTTGGAAAACAATTAAGCAAGCTTTCGGGTGCAAATACCCTTTGTCAGGCTAAGGAAGTTTCAGCAGTTAGTGTGTGCTCTTCTTGGATGGAATGAAAAGTAAAGAAGCCAGCAGCTGGGTTGGTATGCATACAAGACAGGTAGTCATTGAAAATGTAGACTGAGGAATCAATGAATACCATGCATAACAACTGAAATACACCATACCTTAACAAAGGGAGTTTTAATATTCCTCCTTTTAACTAAACTGTTTGACCAGTGTTCTCATGTGTTAGATTCTGTTCCAGCCCTGACCCTTTATCTCACATGCAAGAAAAACACTTCAAGACTATATGGGCTGAACAAGTCTCAGATTCTTTCATGATTCACACAGTAGTGCTAAGGTAATTTTCACTTCTCCTTCAACCCTTCCCTTCAGTTCCTCGGATTACTAGTGTTGTCTCTATATAAGAGAGCAAAGTGATAGATCATGCGTTTTGACCGCTCCTCTGCTTACATTACAGAAAGTGACAAATATACACTTTAAATAAGCAAAGATAGGTAACGGATTAAAATCTTGAATGGGCTATCCATTGCGATGGTACTTCATACACAGAGAAAAAGAGAAACAATTTATTATTATTATTATATATGTTCAAAGGTCCCAAACTTCCATTGTAATGGTCACTGTGCAAAATTCAAAGGCAGTTCCTGTTCCAGTGAGTTAATGTAATTATTTTTATACTACAAAAAAAAAGGCTGCTTTGCTAAAATTATTATTCATGGCCAGAAGTCTGCATCCACTATCATAACCACATAGCTCAAGGATACATTTGACAAGGTCAGAAGAATTGTCTCAGTTTGTTTGGATGAAACATTATCAGACAGGCTGACATTGGTATTTATAATATTTTATATTCCTTGCCTTCATGCTGGTTTTTAAAATACATTATAAAAATTCAGCTGATGCTGCTTCTAGTTCACAGTGCCCATTTTTCATTAATACTGTGCCATTCTGCACCACAGTGGATAAGCATAATGTAGAATTACACTGGATATCAGCTGACTGAAGTACCGTTACAAAGGACAGTCTATTAAAGATTGACTTCGTACCTATTTTTGCTTATTTATTGTGAACTTAAAAAACGGTCATTTTTTTTTTTAGGAAAATAACCTAACATTTACCTTTGTACCCTGGGGGTTTTTTTCTAGCCTTAGAAATGTCAGGGATGAATTTACTTCATTTTGCTGGAGGATGTATCTTGGACATCTCAGGATTTGTCTAGATAGGCATGCTGAGGGAAGTTAAGATAAATGTTCTAAGAGTATAATGTTAATGGTATAATTTATAGCACATTAAACCCATGTATGAGCACTTTTGCAGAAGTAAATTGGCTTTGATTGTTGTAGTGTAAGTAATTTATGACGGTCTTCAAATATTTAGGGTAGGGACAGAAGTTACACATAAACCAGTTTTAGTGATCTGAAACTGGTTTAAACCTGTAACAGAACAGAAGTTCAGTACACATTAACCAGTTTCAAAATGGCCAAAACTGGTTTAAGATAAACCTGGTTGAATGTACTATCAGACTTAACTAATTGGGGTCAAACTGGTTTACAGAACTCCTGTCCCTGACCCCTTCCTGGTTTAAGTTAAATCACAGTCCCCCAGCATCCCAGCATGCTCTTCAGCCCTGGGCTGGGCTGTGCTGTCTGTTCCAGAGACCAGGAGGGCTGGCTCTGACCCTCTGCTCTGTAGCCAGAACAAGGGCAGGGGGCGTGGCCAGACACCAGCCCAGTATGCGCCGCCCCCCACCCCCGAGGCAAAGGGGGCAGGGAGGGGGCTTATTCCCCCATCCCTCCTATCTTCTACTGGGGGACCACAGTCGGGCTCTGCCAACCCCAGCCAGCGCCTCCACCGCCTGCCCTAACAGCACCACTGAGCACCCCTAACAGGAGCGGATACGTCCCAGCCAGGCAGCCCCCAGATGGGGTCCCCCACGGGGAGAGGGGGGAAATAAACCTCCTCCATGCCCCCTTCACTTCAGGAGGCCATGCTGGTTGGCATCTGGCCACCTGGCCCTGTGGCCCAGCCCCTGCCACTAGAATGGCAAAGGGGTGGGATCCTGACAAGGGCAGCAGCCCCATGGTGTCCCAGGAACCACAAGACTCTTCCCTTTGTGGGTGCTAAGAGAGGGATGCACTGCGGGTGGGAGCTGCCACAGCCTGCACAGGGCATTGGTGGGGCTGGAAGGATGGCTACAAGGGCTAAGGCAAATTTTGGGGTGGCCATTGCCCCTCAAGCCTCTCCTAGTGCTGCCAACATTTAGCTCCTCTAGCCACCCCTCCCAGCCCTGTCACCACCCCCACCTCACCTGGCTCAGCCCCATAGCCCCAACCCCAGCCCAGGCAAGGCAGGCAGATGGCAGGGCCAGGCTGAGCTGTGGGGCAAGACCTTTCCCAGATGACTGCAACTCAGGCTGGGGCCATGGGAGATGTGTGCCTAGTTTGCTCCTGGCTCCTCACACCCAGGCCAGGCCTAGGTGGGACAGGTCCTGCGGCCCAGTCCAGCCCCGCCATCTACCTACTTCACCTGGGGCCTGGGCTGGGGCTGCAGAGCTGGTCCATGGGTGCTGCTGAGGGTGGGCAAGGAGGGGCCGGGCTGGACCGCAGGGGCAGGGCCTTTCCCAGCCAGCTGTGGCTCAGGCTGGGGCCACAGGAGCTGTGCTCTTGATTTGCTCCTGGCTCCCCAGGCCCAGGCCAGGCCCAGCTCAGAAGGGCCATCCACCTGCCTAGCCTGGGGCTGGGGACCTGAGCCGGGCCAACCCATGGGTGCAACTGAGGGCGGGCACGGAGGGGCTGGGCCCTTCCTAGCCAACTGCAGCTTGGGCTGGGGCCGAGGGAGCTGTGCACCCAGACTGCTCCTGGCTTCCCACACCCAGGCTGCGCCAGGCTGTCAGGGAGCCATTGAGGCAGGCAGGGCTCTCCCTCTCTTCGTCCTCCTCCCCTACCACAGGCTGGGGCAGAATCTGTATGGCAATGCCTTCACATCTCTGTGACAGCCCAGCCCAGCCTTGGTGCAGGAAGCCAGGAGCAATCTTGGCGCACACTCCCACGGCCCTAGCCCAAGTCACAGCCAGCCCTGCCCCTCCACGTCTACCCTCAACAGTGCCTGTGGGCCAGGACAGCTGAGCCCTGCAGCCCTAGCCCCAGCCCCGGGTGAGGCAGGCAGATGGTAGGGCCGGGCTGGGCCAGGCCATCGGGGTGGGGCCCTTCCCTGCTGGAGGTGGGGCTCAGTTTGGGGCTGCGGGAGCTGTGCACCCAGAGTGCTTCCAGCTCCCTGTGCCCCGGCCACACCGAGTCACAGGGGGCTCTCCCCCTCCACCTCCTCCTCCTCTGGCGTGAGGCCGGGGGAAGCTCTATATAGTGCTGACTTAGGGCTCAGGGCTGGAGAAGCACAGTGCTGGGCCCCGCTGTAGGACAGAGGGAAACTGTGTGCCCAGCTCCCTGTGATCATGCTGGGCCGAGCTATCAGGGAGCCACTGTGGCATGCAGAACTCTCCCTCTCTTCCTCCTCCCCTACTGCAGGGCTTGGGGGATGGGGGGAGGGTCTGGCCATGTCCCTGCTTTTGCTGCTCAACCCTTCAGTGCCTAGGGGCAGGGGTCTGGCCATGATCCCTCTCCCCCACTCTGAAAAGCCTGGAAAGAGCTGCTCCCCCCCTCCAGGCACTCCCTGACTAGGATCCCTGCAGGCCAGGGTGGGCGTTTAAATCCCCCCCCAATCATACTGAGGCCTGCTGGGACCTGGCCATGCACCCTCCCTCAGCTCAGCTTCCCTAGGCCACTGCAGAAGGGAAGGGAGGGCTTGCTCTAGCGCAGGGGTGGGCAATTATTTCAGGTGGAGGGCTGCTTACTGAGTTTTGGGAAGACATCCAGAGCCGCATGACAGGCAACCAGGGGCAGATAAATATTAATTTTCTAAATTTTTTAGGGGTCCCGTGGGCCAGACAGAATGGCCTGGCAGGCTGCACCCAGCCCGCATTTTGCCCACCCCTGCTCTAGCGCCTCCTGGCGCCTCACCTGTGCCACTGCAGGCATGTGGCTGCATTTCCAGAATCAAAAGTGAATGTCTATCCACTTGCTTGCTGGTTCAATCTACACAGGTTAAACTAACATGTAAAAATTGAATCTATTCAGGTGTGGACTTTTTTAATATCTGTACCTAGCCTTAGAGACAGGGATCAAATGCTATCTGTGTACATTGATTTAAAACAAGTAATATTCCACCTGATTTGCAGCAAGGAAAATCTGGGTTAGGTACTAGAAAAGACTTGGACTACAAAGTATTGTTAAGCACTGGAACAGTCTATCTAGAAGATTTGTGAATCTTCTATAGAAGCTTTTAGGAGCAGGATAAACAAGCATCTGTCAAGGATGGTCTGGATATAATTGATCCTTGTCTCAGCACAGAGGGTTGGACAAGGTAAACTCTTAAGATCCCTTTCCAAGAATATCTCTCTGGTATTCATTCATAGGAACTGAGTTCTAAAAGGAGCAAAAGCTTTAGTCTAGACCCATCTTCCTTGTACTCTGTGAGGACAGCCATCTCAAAGTAGGGAACTGAATTTTAGAATAGAAAGCATTTTTCCCCCTGATCTAGAAAGGCCCATTTTGAATCTCTATACTGAGTATCAGTGGTGATTTTGAAGCAGGTCTGCAAGCACAGTGAATCTTCATTCCAATTACAATGAAGTTTCAGTCCACTACAAGCAAGTTCCATCACAGGCAAGTGTTAATCCCTTTGCAATGCAGCATTTATCACTTCTCATGTAAGAGGCCATTCCAAGAGGATTATCACTTCCCCATCCTGCCCTCTGTCTGAGCACACAGGGCACAGAAATTGTCTTTATTCCATTTGAGGGGGGATGGGGAGTGAAGGAAAGTATGATCCCAGGCTTCCAGTCTTGCTGTAGTTATTCCAAACTGAAAAAGGGCCTGTCCTAGCTGAGTGGCTGCCCAATGGGAGTACAGGTTTTTTCTAGAAGTTCCCTAGCTATCAGTAATACTTGCCATACTTCAAGGATGAAGAGCATGGTTTTGGTTGGGGTTTTTTTTGCTAAGTTGACCCTCTTCCTGTAGTGAATTCCCATGTATAATAAGGGGGGGAGATGTTTGTTGTAAGAAGACTTCCACCATATTTTTGCAATTTTACTTGGATGCACACATCAAGGAAATACAGAGAGACAATGTTGGCTCAGATGAATAACTCAAAAGGTTACTGGTTTTAGGCTTGGTGTTGAAGAACTCTCTCTGTTTAGCCTTTGTCACTTAAACTGTCATTCTGCCTATCCCACTATCCATTAACACCATCTGAGCATAAACCTCTCACTAACTGCAGTGTAAATCTATCAAGCACAGAAACACCCTTACTGCTGGCAACAGATCTGTAAAGATCCTGCTTGTTTACCCAGTTTAATCCTGAAGAAAGTTATTTTTTTTAATCTATACATGCAAATTGGTTCAACCTCCTAGTACAGATATAGTTATATTGGTAAAAGTTGCTTATATGGTTATAACTTTCTATAAATTTATAGCATTTTAGATGCACCTTCTAAATTGAAATGCATTAAAACATTTTAAATCTGTCAGAGGTGTAAAAAGTTTGGAAAAGGACATATATGAAGCAGGCTGGTATTAATTACAAAGTAAGTTTGGTTTCCTTCAGTGCTGGACAAGCCTTAGACAGATCAAATAATCATTCTTGCTCTATGTTTCTAAACTTAGCTGCCCTCTATTTTCTCTCCCAACAACAAAAGCAGAAAATATATCCAGCCCACTTACATACAGTTATGTAACAAGTCCGCTCATACAGCAGGGCAGTTATAGGCAAAACCTTCAAAACAAAGGGTTTAGACAAAAAGATATATCAAACTAAATGTGGTTACAAACGGGACACTGTTTCAGGAAATGACCTACCTATGTACATACTATACATATTGCACAGTATGCTTATGGAAGAACAGCTGATAATTCTGATTACTTCTGTCATTTTAGAGTTGTTCAAAAATATGCGCTGCAATATTACTAGATTACATGAATGACATCTAGTGGACAGACACCATCACAACACATAAGAGCTTCTATGCATACTTTCAGTCTTAATACTGAGAATGGAGGCACCAGAACTACAGTTAAGCTAAGGCCAGATCAAATTTTCTATTTTTGATTTTTTAGCTGTTTGTTTCCAAAGGACAGTATCACCATATGAACCCCCTCTACACTTCCTCTGTAATATAGCCACATATTTCAGTATTACCAGCCCTTTACATTCTTGCCAACAAAAGTGAACATAGAAAACATGCTTCTAAAATTGCATACATACTGATAGCTGGAAATGAACCAGTTCCTATTAATGCCATCACTTAAAGCAGCAGGGGCCAACTTTTCTCGTAGGCATGCCATAAATTAGCCCTGTACCCTCCCTAAATTACATTCCCATCCCTTTCTCCTGCCTGATTTGCTGTTCTGCTTTCTGCTGCCAGCCTGTGCTACCTGCCAGATTTGCTGCTTTGCAGCACCCATGCTGCAGGTTAGCCACCCCTGACTTAAAGTATCCCATCTTTATTTTAGTCGCCAAAATCAGGCAAGCACCTAGCACAGTAAGATCCTGATCCTTGACTAGAATTCCTGTGTACCATGAAATAATGTTGTTATTTAAGAATAATGATATACGATATATGAAATGCACATTTATAGCAGATGTCACCAGAAGGTGCTGGTACAGATACACCACATAACCTGGTAAATTCACTAAGCAGCAGCACCCCCAGAAATACTGCACTGCAGTGTAGCTGCATCCACATGAGGATTTCAGGTGGGCTAATTAACACTGATGAGTGACAGTGCCAATTAGGCCCACCCATGTTAATTATGTAGTGCCACATGGTCAAGCTACACTGCTTCCAGTTTAGGATGCAGGCTGTGTGGAGTAGCAGAGTGTTTGATGGCAACATTTCCAAGCACAGTAAGCCATGTGGGCACATCCATAAGTCTTTCAAGTTATTTTTTCTTCAGCGGTTGAGACCATTGTGTTTCCTGTGATACGATGCACTGATAGAACATGCAAAATTTTGTGAAGAGGTACCTCCCAGAGAGACAGAGTTATGTGACCACAAGCAAAGTTTGCTGCCTGCGTTTTGGGTCCGATTAGAGTCCAGTTCCTCAGGTACAGCTGCTTCCTGAGATCTGGGGCTGAGATGAGATTCCTTCAAGAAGGACCTGCCTTGCAAACTGTTCGACCATCTCATTTTCAGCCTGGTGTTTGAGTAAATCTGAAGTAAACTATATATTCAGAGCATACTCAAATCTCACATCACTGACTCCAGCAGTAATATGAGAAGCAAGACACAGGACATACGCTACATCTCTCTACAGAGGTAAGAACTGGTGTCAGAAGAGGCTGTAAGCGTCAGAAAAAGGGGTCAGGTATCCAGGTTTTAGCCGTATTGGTCTAAAGGAAAAGGCAATCAGGACTCGTAGAAAAGATGATATCTTTTATTAAACTAACAAGATTTTTGCAAAAAAAATTCTTTGATTTAAAGAAAAAGGGGTGACACTGGATCAGAACTTAACTCACTCCCCTATTGTATATGCACCAGAAGAAAGAAAACTATTAAAGAACTTTAATGTCTAGTGGGCTAGTAAATCATAGGAGGAGAGGATGATCCATGAATTAATTTGTCTCTCTCACACAAAGGTGGGGAAAGGAAGGAGATGGGGGGGGGGGGGGGGGAAGGAAGGGATTAGTCACTTCCATAGCACTACTCTCTCCCCAGAATTCTATGCCCTAGATGCTGCAGAGATGTCTTCATGGGTCCAGAGACCTATATGTGGATAGGGGTCTAAAGGGTGTGAATCCCTCTCCACCCTAATTCTCCTCAAAGAGTCACAGTGGTTCTCCACCTTTTTAAACTCAAAGCAACCTTCATTAGGCCCAGGGCACACCTTGGAAAATGCCAGCTCTTAGCTTTCACTGTTTTTTTGACAATGGAATAGAGCAATTTTCTCTTGCAAAGAACTCACAGAATCATCAAGTAGTAGGGCTGGAAGGGACCTCCATAGGTCATTTAGTTCACCCCGCTGCCTGAGGCAGGGCCATCCCTATCCAAACCATCCTACACTAACCCATAATTTGCCCTCAGCAAGTTCACGGAAGACACCAAGTGGGGAGGAGTAGCAGATAGGCTGGAGGGTAGAGTTAGGATTCAGAGTGACCTATACAAACTGGAGGACTTGGGCAATAGAAAATCTCATGAGGTTCAATGAGACCATGTGCAAAGTCCTGCACTTAGGATGAAAGAATCCCATGCAGGCCTGGGACCAAATGGCTAAGCAGCAGCTCTGCAGAAAAGGGGTAACAGTGGACAATAAGCTGGATAAGAGTCAACATTGTGTCCTTGTTGCCAAAAAGGCTAATAGCATACTTGCCTGCACTAGTAGAAGCATTGCGAGCAGATCAAGGGAAGTAATTATTCCCCTCTCTTCTGCACTGATGATGCCACAACAGCTGGAGTACTGTGTTCAGTTTTGGGCCCCCCCACTATAAAAAGGATTAGACAAAATAGAGAAAGTCCAGTGGAGGGCAACAAAAATGGTTAGGGGGCTGAGACACATGACTTCTGAGAAGAGGTTAATGAAACTGGGCTTATTTAGTTTAGAGAAGAGAAGACTGAGGGGGGATTTAATAGCGAGCTTCAGCTACCTGAAGTGTGGTTCCAAAGAGGATGGAGCTGGACTGTTCTCAGTGGTGGTAGATAACAGGACAAGAAGCAACAGTCTCAAGTTGCAGCAAGGGAGATTTAAGTTGGATATTAGGAAAAACTTTCCCGCTAGGAGGGTGGGAATGATCACAAAAAGTAAAAAATTAGATGTTTATTCTGAAGCACTGGAATGGGTTACCTAGAGAGGTGGTGGAATCTCCATCTTTGTAAGTTTTTAAGGCCCAGCTTGACAAAGCCCTGGCTGGAATGATCCAGTTGGGGATGGTCCTTCTTTGAGCAGGGGGTTAGACTAGATGACCTCCTGAGGTCCCTTCCAACCCTAATTTTCTATGATTCTATAATCTAACCTCTTTGTAAAACTACCATCAACACCAACACAACACAAGACATAATACCCTACCCTGCCACAAGTAAAGTAGGAGGACCACAGCAGCCAATGTCCTGCTTCTGTAAAGGCTATTATAATATAGGCTCAAGAAATCAAGCAGAGTGCCACATCCTTGCTACAAAGGAAGGCAAAAAATCCCACAGTCCATATGAATCTGACCACGGGGTAACATTCCTTCCTGACCCCAAATATAGCCTTCAGCCTATCAATTTGACCCCGAGCAGAAGGGCAAGACCCTTTAGACAGGAACCTCTAGTTTTAAGTCCCAGCAGGAGTATTGGCAACCCCCCAGTCAAAATCCTCAGCCATGGTTGAAGCCAACATCAAATCCCTCTGAAGAAGGCTTAAAAAACGCCCCCAACCCTGACACATGTAGCAGCAAGGGGGAGGAAAAGGGCACAGTATTCCCTCCCAACCCCATGCAGCAACCAGCAAAGTCCAGAAGTATGGGAAATACTCATAGCTCTTCTTCTTCTTTCATAATGCTGACTTGGAGCAACAATTATAAGTCCAGTTTAAGGTTAGTTAACCAGTCTAATGCGCTTGAAGAAACAGAATGTATGTCTGCAATGTCATCATCATATTTGTATAGAGGGTAGTTTGATAAGGATTGCCAGAGTCACATTTTGTAGAACTCCTAATACATCATTTGTGCATCAAGTGACCACAGCAGCCATGCCTGATTTGAAACCGATTTAGAGCCTTCCATGTTTTTCATGAAAGGTTAGAAATTAGATATTTATTCTGCATGGTGGTTTTATTCCACACTTTCCTCCAAGCTGCTGTACTGTCATGTCCTACAAGGGCTTCTACACATGTCCACAAAGGTTTCCAGGAGACCAAGCAGTGAGCTGAGAGGTTTTTTTAATCTCTATGGATGGGGAGGTCTGGCTCATCATTCATGTGGACTACCTCTCTGTATGTAGCTTTGTTGCAGCTAATGTCTGGAGAAGCAATATTAGCCAGCACCAGTAACTATTGATACCCACCGTAGAACACAACCCTAGCTGCACCTAGATCATCCCTGGCCAGTAGCTGTCCAACCTCTTTTTGAACACTTTCAGTGATAGTGAGTCCACAACTTCCCTAGGCAGTCTATTCCATTGCCTCACTATTATGACAGTGAAGCAATTTTTCCTGCCATCCAATCTAAACCTATTGTGCTGAAACTTCAAGCAATTAGTCTGCATCCTACTCTCTGCAGCAAGAGAGAAAAGGTGTTTTCTGTCTTCTTTATGGAAGTCCTTCAAGTATTTGAAGACTGCCGTCATACCCCCTCTTAAATGACTTTTCCACCAGCTGAACATGCCTAGCTCCTTCAGCTTCCCTCATGTGACTTGCTTTCCAAGCCCTTTTATCATCTTTGTCACCAACCTCTAGACCCTCTCTAACTTTTTCATGTTCTTTTTAAAATCCAGAGCCCAAACTACACACAATACTCTAAATGAGGCCTAACCACTGCCAAGTAAAGAAGCCCTATTACATCCCGTGTCTTGCACCTAATGTTTCTATTGATGCATCACAAAACTGCATTTGCCTATTGTGCAGCTGCATCACATAGCCGACTCATACTGAGTGATCTAGCAAGCCTCCCAGATCCTTCTCCATAGTGCTGCCACCCAGCTAAGCGTCACCCATTTTGTATTTGTATTTTTTATTATTCTTCGAGGCACAACACCTTCCATTTGTCAGCACTGAACTTCCTCCTGTTAGCTTCAGCCCATCTTTCCAATCTGTTGAGATCCTTCTGAAATGTACTTCCATCCTCCAACATGTTCACAATCCTTCCCAGTTTTGTGTCACCTGCAAACTTGCTCAAGAAGCTTTCTATGCAAGCATCCAAATAACTAACACCTTGAACAGCACTAGGCTCAGGACAGACTCATATGGGACTTCACTCAAAACCCCCTGCCATTCTGACATGGATACATCTATAATTACCCTTGGCTTCTGGCTACTGAGCCAGTTATCTATCCACATTATAGTTTAGTATAGACCACACTTATCAGAAAAAACACATGATCTTCCGAGGCGGCCCCTTCCAGCACTAATGTCTGTGAATCTATGAAACATGTCACTATGTTTTTGATGCTATAGACTCCTATTTGAAATCTCCAGCTTTTTCTTGTGTATCACATATAGGTATTTGCACAGCTAACAGTGTTACTATTGTGCAACAACCCTGCAGCACCCTTAAAAGGACCTGGTGGCAACCTGTGTGAGAAACAGTGATCTAACAGGGATCCACTGGAGATTGAAATATATCATGGAACTTTCTATATGGTGTAGAGAGCAACAGAAGTTTCCCAAGGCACATGTAGATTTATAGGGCTATGGGCCTACATGTGCCTCTACGATCTTGATGATCTTCAGGATTTGGATGTCAGCCCTGTTGACCTCTCCCATGAGCTGGAGTGGACTGCAACTCCACAAATCCTCTCCCCCAGACTACAGATGCTGAAATTGAGAGGAAAACATGAATGATACACTTAACAACATAAGTGGAAGAATCTGCTTCTGTAAGTGAGACCAGGAATCAGGAGATCTGGGTTTTATTCCCAGCATATCAAAGAGTTCATGTAACCATGGGCAAGTCAGTTAGGCCAAAAAAGTTAGAAAGCTGCTGTTGATTTTGGATGCATAACTTATTTTGATGGGTGTTGTACGTGCTTACTGTTTGTAGAAATAACAGGCCCTAACAGCATCTCAAGTTGGCTAGCCAAAAAAGAGGCACCCAAAATAAATAGCCTTTTTTTAAATTTGTGCCTCCAATTCCCATCTGCAAAATGGGGACAAAAATACTTCCCTGCTTTGGCATGTTCTGAGGGCACATTCAGTCTCTGTCTAAATTCCTATGATGAGAAACACTAAAAACCCAGTACTTTAACTAAACAGAAATTTATGACTCTATAATTCTTACAAGATTGGCAAGAGAAACTTTTTTCACTCAAACTTTAATTAATATCTTTCAGAAGAAAAACACAAAGTACTAACAGAAACTGTTTTTAAACAGAGACTTTTCAAAAAGTAGATCAGACAAAAGACAGTATTAGCTATACAACTAGCAATCAAAAAGAAGTTTCCTAAGCAATAAATTGAATTATTCAAATATATTACCTCTGCAAATTCACATGGCAGAAGACTTGTGTCATGTTCCACATGCATTTCCTAAACTGGAGCTTAGAAGAAGCAATTTTGGGGAAAAACAGAAGAGCTGTTTAAGGTTGAGAATTATAGATTTATCAATTGCCTCAGAAAAACCATGTACAGGTAAGCAATGAAACTTGTCCATTTCATACAGGTAAAAGGTCAGCTTCTATGTAGCACTATTTCTGTGACAGAACAGGATATCAAATTATGAATTATATTTTGTATTATGTGTTGAACATATGTCTAATCTTGCCCAAGGCAAGCCTATTTAATTGCTTTTCAGATGACTGCTCAGACCAGGAGAGGGTTTGGCAACTTGTTGAAGGACTGTCGCTAAGAAGCCGTCAAGACAGCCATCTGAAGCTTTTGATTTTGAATCAACGACTGGCCCATCCCTATAGAATAATGATTTTCCATGCAAAACCAACTAAAAACCAACTGTGGGAAGGGGCTGTAATTTAGCGGGGAAACAGATAGCTAAGAGACAAGACTCCATTTAGAGGCCTGGTGATGCTCTATACTGACGCAAAGCAGCAGGGCTCTCCAGAAGATGCACAATAGAGCATATACACAAGTGCAAGCAAATAGGTGCTCTTCCAAACCTGAAATGCTAACAAACCTCTCACAGAACCCGCTCTTTGCTCTGAGGCGCATATGCAGTTGCCGGTATGGAGCGGATGCCGGGGCTGCAGAACCCAGTGCAGCTGTTTGCAGCTTGTCTGCTGCAGCTGCCCAGAGCCCAGGCTGGATACAGGCGGGGGCTGGCGGCGGCAAAGGACTTTTCTGGGCTGCACTGCCTCAGGACATGCCCCCACCATCTGCTTGGAGCCACGGGATGCTGGAGCCTGGAGCAGCTTCTTTGCAGCCTCCTGACTGCAGCCAGCCCAGGCTCTGGGTAGCTGCTGCCAGCCACAGAGCCCAGGCTGCTTGGAGCAGGGCTTCCAGCCTCCCAGCTGCCTGCTGGGAATAGCTCGGGCTTCCTTGGCTGGCAGCAACTGCCTAGAGCCTGGGCTGGTGGTGGCATGCCAAACAAAATGGCCTCGCATGCTATGCTCAGCACGTGCCCCAGGGGTTGCTGACCCCTGCCCTACAGACTTACCTCACTGTACCGCAGGCCTCTGCTTCTCCCCATCACCCCAACCCCTGCTGCAGCAGCCCAGGAAGCAGCCAACATCACCTGCCTGCACTACAGCAGGTGCAGCCCAGGGGTTGGGTGGGGTGACAAGCAGAGCCCCAGAGCTTATCACATAACAGTGAATTTACCTCACATATAATGAATTTGGGGTGTAAAAAACGGTCATCACATAAGAGCAGATTTGCATATATCGAACCCGCATAAATCAAAGGAGGGAAACCTATATATTTTCCTAAAATAAGATACTTTCATCATTCATCAACCCTACACTTGCTTGCCAGCTTTTCTGCATCAGAACTCTCCTGCTTTATGAAAAATAGTCATCCATCAGTAGAGGGGAGAAAGATTGTTTCTCAGAGTTTAACCACGTGCCTGTCTGCTGTAGTTTCCACTTTAAGTGTTGAAATTTAAGTGGGCTTGTGTGTCTGTTTTAATGTTACTGTTTCGGAAGGTGTTAAAATGGATCGTTTCCTTGTAAAAAGAAAGACTTCAGATTTAGAAGGTAGTTCCCAGACAAATGTGCAACAAGTGCTGGAGCCAGAGGAACATGTTTCTAAAAAGACAAGCCTCAGTAGTGAAAGTACACAATTTTCACAGGTTCATAAAGCACATAGCTATGATCCCAGTTATCTGGCTTTGGGGTTTACAACAAACTGGGGTAAACCTTCATTACCACTTTGTGTGATTTGCAACGAGACATTGTCTAATCTTTGTATAAAGCCTTCCCTTCTGAAAAGGCACTTTCATACTAAACATCCTGATCTGAAGGATAAACCCATAGATTTTTTCACAAGGAAATGTGAAAGTTTGAAAAAATCCAGCGCTGCTATGAAATCGTACTCTGCGCTCCCTAAACAAGCTCTACAAGCTTTGTTTGAAATTGCACACATGGTGGCAAAAACGAAGAAACCACATACCACTGCTGAGAACCTTGTCATGCCTGCTGCTTTCAGAATTGCTGAAATCATGCTTGGCAAAACAGAAGTAGATAAAATTAAAACCATCCCACATTCAAATGACACCATGACAAGAAGAATTGATGACATGGCAGAAGACATAATTAAACAAATTTCAGAAAAAAGTATCCAGAAACAACAGTTCACTTTACAGATTGATGAATCTACAGATGTGTCCAACTATGCACAATTGATGATGTTTGTCAGATACACTGATGATGAACATGAGCAAGAAATACAGGAACAAATATATGGTTGCAAAGAATTGGACACAAAAACAACAGGAGAGGACATTTTTAAGATCTTAACTTAGCACATTGTAAAAAATGGATTGTCATGGGAGTGGTGTGTGTCTGTGTGCACAGATGGAGCAGCAGCAATGGTAGGTCGAGGAAGTGGTCTTGTTGTTCGCTTCAAAGCTATAAATCCTTCAATCAAGTGGAACCATTGTATTATCTATAGACAGGCATTGGCTGCAAAGCAACTGAATGAAGATTTAAACAGCATGCTAGGCACAGCTGTGAAAACAGTAAATTTCCTAAAAGCATGGGCTTTGAATTCACGTATTTTCCAATCACTGTGCCGTGACATGGGATCTGAACATACTACTGTACTTCTTCACATTGAAGTTCAGTGGTTGTCATATGGAAGATTATTGAATTGCCTATTTGAATTGAGATATGAAGTTACTGTCTCTCTGAGAGAGATGAAATCTGAATTCTTACAGCATTTTGAAGATGAAGTATGGATTTGCGAATTAGCCCATCTTTGTGACATTTTTGATAAAATCAGTGACTTGAGCCTTCAGCTTCAGGGATACAACACAAAGTATGACAAAGTAAGAGCTTTTAGAAAAAAGCTGAGGTTCTGGAAAAATCAAGCTTTACATGGAAATTTTGGTTCATTTCCACAGCTCTCAGAGTTCTGCGAAGAAAACGAAATCCCTCTGAATGAAAGTGTGAAAGAAAATATTGAAGAACACTTGGTAAATTTGGAGTCAAACTTTGAACATTATTTCCCTAATGCTGAAGAGCATGAAGAGCCACAGAAACTGTGGATTTTTAATCCATTCAATGACGGCGCTATTGAACAAGTAGGGATTCCAGAAAGCATGAAGGAAAAACTTTTTGAGCTTTCCACAGACAGTCCATTGCAGAGGATGCAAAGCATAGGATTGGATGACATCCCTGCATTTTGGCAGAAAATGAAATGGGAATACCCACAGCTGAGGAACATGGCTCTCACAGAGCTGCTCCCATTTGTCTCAACATATTTGTGTGAGACCAGTTTCTCTCACTTGACTGGGCTAAAAAATAAAAGAAGAAATCGTTTGTGCCTGGAAAATGATCTGCCAGTAGCAATAAGTAGTTTAAAACCAAGATTTGGAATGCTTATGTCATCCAAACAGGCCCAAGTTTCTCATTAAATCCAGCTCTTACGAGAACTCATTTTTATGCTAATTGATAAAAGTAGCAAAAATTCCAGTACAATCCCTGATTTGTAGAACAATCCTAGAGAGGGAAAGTATCAGTTCCAGTTACGAAGATACCTACATTTAGAGTTTTATTAATATAAATGTTTGAGTTATATATTGTTTTTACTGATCTATAATTTATGATTCAATTCAATTAATTTATGCTTTTGTTTCAAAAACTTGTAAAATTAAATAAAAAAGAATAAAACTTAAATTTTGAATTATTGTATGCCTATTTATGTGTGTGTGTGCCTCCACGTCTGCCTGCATGTGTGTGTTTCAGCGTGTCGCTGCATGTGTCTGACTGTGTCCTTGTGTCTTTATCTCTGAACTACAGATCCAAACACTCCCTTCACCCACTGCCACCATAGTCCTCCTGCAGACATACCCTTTTTTAGAAAAAAAGCTGTCTCAATCTTCCCTTCTCCTAAGAGCATCCCCACAATTACAGTTGCTACCTGTCCCCTCTCTCTCCCCCCTTCCCTCTCTCTCTTCACCCTCCCCCCTTGCCTGTCTCTCTCTCTGTCTTTCCCTGTCTCTCTCACCCCTTCTTTCTCTCAAAACTATGGCAAAACATTTGGCAAAAAAGTCCCCACCAGTAATTTGGTATACCACGCTTTGCACAACGCTGGGTTCAGCCCTGAACCCAGGGCTGGGTTCAGCCCTCCCAGCTTTGGCCAACATCACCTCTAGCCCAGGTACATACTTGAGCACCCCTGGTGTAAAAGGTAGCAACCCTACCCCCACTAGATTAGACATCTGTCATATCAAGGCATTATATACACAGTCCTTCTCTCAACATATGGCAGACATTAGTCTGTAAATATAAAATCCCCTGGAAAATTGAGTGTTGGGGTACTTATTAAAATTTTCAGAAGTTAGGGGGTACGTGCTACTTAAAAGATTGAGAAACACTGCTTTAGAACATCCATCTAACTTATTTAAGGACCCAACAGAAACTTTGCAACCTTTGTTGAAGGAATGCTGCCCGCCCCCCCATTAGTCCACATGGTACAGCTTTTTCTCTTGAAAAATTCTGTAGCATTGTATTCAGCTTCTGTTTATACAGCTTTACTTAACAAGAGGTTTAACTTCCATGGACGTCCTAAAGAACTGTTTGGTCAATACATGCCAACCAATGGGGGTTCATCCTTCTTCCTCCTAGAGCTGTTTGCCATGAAAGGAATGGGCTGATAACAATGCTTTCATCAAAACTGAATAGAAAAAGGAAACTTAAGAGTTTACAGAGAGACCTTATGAAGGTAAAGAAACTACTTTTTATATTCCAGAAGAAATTCTTAAAGAGGAGCAAAATGAGAATGGATGTACCATTGACTTCAGGAGAGCCAGGGTTTTACCTGACCATGACTATTTGACTCTATGCATAGGTACTTCAGTTTTCTAGTTTATCTTCAATGTCAGGTCTGACTGTCTTTCCTTCTATGCTTACTACCACCTGATAAGAAAAAGTATCTGGCAAGAAACGAGGAAGTTCTGCAAATGCCCATCCACTCAAGTTTCTTCCTACTCACAGATAGGACAAGTAAAAGGTAGGTCTTTCTGCAGGAGGGTATACTCTCTTAACACAATATTTCAGCCCCTACTGAACAGGTTGGGTATCCTCCACACCCTCCTAAGAGAAACCTGTGAGTAAATTAATGTAATGTGAGCAACTCCTGGAGAATGAGGTTTTTCAGTGCTCAGATGAAGAACATGGGAACTGTTTGGCCCCCATTGCACTTTAAACTGTATCCACATGAGTAATATCTGGAATAGCACAAGCCTGATAAAACTTCTGTAAGACTAAGAGGGCCTTTCCTTCATTTCTGTAATCAAGAATGATTACATGGTACTTTGACTCTAAACAGGACTATTTCTCTTCAAAAATGCCATCCCATAAGAAATTAAGCTTTGGTTAAAAGAGACCATTGCTAGTCAGAAAGAGAGGTGCCTTTTAAACAGAATTAATTTCTAGAACCGTTAAAAAGAAATTTTTACCCAGATAAGAAAACTTATCAAATTGTCCTAGTTCTGTTCTTTGTTGATATTAGCTCAAAATAGTAACAACTGGGGGCATCTACATGTGCACTTTACATCGGAGTTGACTAATTAGCTCCACATTAAAGTGTCATAGTCTATACATGCGGCACTATTAGACTGGAGTAAGCTAATTAACTCCGCCATAGGATAGTACTGCCTGATACAAGTACTATCCCAAAGCGGAGTTATTTAGCATGCTGCAAGGCACATGTAGACAGTGACTGGGGCTGGCTAGAGAATGAGAGAGCTACAGTGCAGGGCTCGCTGCCAGCTAGCCCCACACTGGAGCATCCTTGTGCCCAAGCTAGCCCTTCCTCAGCACACTGAGTTGGGACACCGCAGATCTGGGCTGGCAAGCTGAGCCCCCAGATCCTCTGCCAAGTGGGGCTGCTCTACCCCAGCTCAACGTGTTGCAGTCCCAAGCACACACGTAAATGCTGCGCCCAGGAACAATAAATTCCAGCACAAACTGCACCGGGTGTTCATTCAGCTGCACTAACTGCACATGTAGATGCACCCACTCTAAGTGGAAGTGATCCCAGAGGGACCCCCTTGAGGCACCGCAGAAAAAACAGCCGAGTTCCTTAGTTAAGTAAGCACTGAAGTAAGTTTGACATTTTTCAACAGTTGATGTTACTTTGGTTGTCCTGCACATAAAAAGGAAAGCCCTTCCGAGTACAAAAATGGGTCTTAAGGTAAACAAAGTTCTGCAAAGAATAGGACTTACATATGGCCTCTAGCGAGAAATGTCCCTGATAAACCCAACAATGAAGTAATCACAAGAATACTCATAATTCTCCTGTTTGTACAGAAAACAATAACCTTGTTATTGAGATTTAGTTCACCCAAGGAATGGAGCATCTGGTTACCAGAGAGATGCTTTCCTATGGAAATTATTAACTCAGTAGTGATTCATGGTGAGGTTCAAACCAGAAACTTTCCTGTTTCAAGTGGCAAAGGGCTCAGGACAGATAACCCAGGAAGCGTTCTATGCTTTAGACTCATCTTCCCCATTGGAATTTAAATTTTTGGTGGACTGTGAAGTCTACCTCTTTTAGTAGGCTCAATGGGCAGATGAGTGGTAAATAAAAGGTCTGATTCAAGACTGCTACTGGAATTAGCTGGTGGTTTTATGGGGTTTGGGTTGTAGCCGTGTTGGTCGAAGGACAAAGGCAGACAAGGTTCCTTGGGTGAATTTGATATCTTTTATTAATAAGAACTGTGCTGGTCACCCTGAAAAAGGACAGAAGACCTGAGGCCCCTGGAAGACATTTATTTAATCACACAATAACTTCAGAGGAATCTTAACCTGGATCCCCAAAATTACACTTCCTGACATGCCAGAAATTCAATATTTGGCATGGCAGAATGCAAGATTGTTGGGATCTTGAATAAAACTCCTCAGGTTACATTGTGCATCTGCTAGGGCATGCAGAGGGCTGCAGTACATGCTGGGGTGTGGGAGCAATGGATCATAGCATTCCCCGTTCCCAACATATTGTGCCATGGGCTTTCAACAGCACATGGCTGGGGATGGGGTTGCTCCCCGATTCCTACCTGTAGGGTTTTAATGACGTGTGGCTGGAGATTGGGGAAACTTGAGGCAATCTGCATTTGCACCCAAAATCTGCAATGTTATTGGTTATTTTATGCCTGTTCAAGTTATGTAAGTAAAATCCCATCTAAACCGACCTTATCTGCTCAGAAAAAGTAACAAAGCTCTTGCCCTCTAAACACTATCATCTTGTCTTTGGTTTGTTATAGGCTCATTGGCTGGCATGGAACTGGGATTTCAAAAGTGCTACAGAGCCTCCTGGACACCTTTTTCTTTTTTTTCCTAAATAAAAATGGCACCTAAAATAGTGGGATTTTTTGTTTTTTAAGTTTTAGAAGGGAGAAAAATATGGGATGTCAGACATTTCTATCTGATCATTAATGCAAGATACAAAAAAACCCCACAGCTTCACACAACAAAAAATGATTTATACAGTTTTAACAAGTTTTAAAAAAATATGGTAACCATTTTTAAGTTTATTTACTAATATTTTCTAATCCTACCAATGACATGACTGCCTTTTCCTTCACAAATTAAGCTTGGGTTTTTTTCATTAAACGAAACCTGCGTTTTTGAAAGGCTCCAACCATGTAACAAAGCCAAATCATGTTAAAACTGAACCCCTGGTTTGCAGCTGTGGATATAAATTTATGGTTCCATAAATCTCTAAATGTCCACATTATCTTGTCCTCATAGGGACCATTTTGGATTATAGACGACTGGATCATTTTTATCAACATTAAATCTCACTAGCTGAAGGGATGTATACAAATTAATGCCTGGAAATGTTACATATCACTGCCTTTCTTTTTCATCTCTATGCTCTACAACCCAGTTGAGACCCAGCAGATAATTCCCACACATACTACTCCTATGTCTGTAGCTGGAGATGATCCAAGGCATTGCAGCTGAAAGCAACCTCTGAGACAGCAGCCTCACTAGCATATTTTTGGATTTGGGAGTGCCTGCAAGTGGTAGTGGCCTAGCCTTACTCAGGAGCAGCCTTGCTAGGAAAGGCCATATTGTAAACAAGCCCTAAGTGAATCATTCATTGAACTAAACTAAATGTAGAAGAAACCTAGAGCAGAGATGTGTTTGAGAATTGCAACAATGGACCCTATATTACAGTACAATAAGGTAAAACAATAAACTACTGAAGAATATATTTAAAGAATGCATTTGGTGGTCAAATTATGCTGTAAATTACAATCATGCAGCCAAAGTGAACCCCGTGGAATTGCACAGGCGTATTCAGTACAAAATTTGGCCCTACAAGACCACTGATAAAGACACGCCAGCCAAAATCATGACATTTCAGTATCGTAAAATAAGAATTAAAAGAGTACTTAATAAACACTGATTAATGTATTCAACAAAGAAGTGCTAGAATATGTGGGCACCAATTAGATACAAACGTACTGACTAATTATGTGCACATTTAAAATGTTCTAATTAAATACGGCTTGCTTTGGACATTACACTGGTGTGACTGCGGTCAGAATTCTGTCACGCATAGAAATGCAGATGTTGTAAATTGTTTAGATTTTGGCATTTTAAAATCCTCAACATCTGTTAGAAGGCAATCTTTCAGTTACCTAATCTGCCATGATTAAACAACATTTTGATGTTTTTAAGTACCAGAGCAAACTTGACATCACTTCAAACTTGTAATTTACTGCCTGTCTGAAAATTTACACACCCCAAATTAAAAAGTCTACTGTCCTAACAAGGAAAAAATACGAGTGCTTTGCTAAATGCATTTCTTTGGAGTTACAACCAAAACAAATTTTCTCAAAATAATTATTATTTGAACAAGTTATAATTTATTGGTTAATCTGAAAGCATTAACACTTCAGAATCTGTACATTATTCCAGGAAGTAAAAGGTCCTATATCTAGAAGTTTGGTTGGGAGACCACAGTCACAATTCCAGGATTCTATTCTAAGCAACACTACTAATGACCTACATAATTTTGGACAAGTCACTTTACCTCCCTGGGTCTTGGGTTAGCCATCTATAAAAAGGATGGAGTAATATTTATGTACCTTGCAGTAACACTATTAAAGGATCTTTGTAACTGTTGGACAAAAAGTGCCACAAAAGTAAAAAGAAAGCTTTAAAAAGCAAATGCTCTCATGGTTACAGAGTTGATCACTAATAGGATATTAGTGGATAATTTCTGAAGGCATTGAAAAACCATAAACACTCCCAACATAAATAACTAGCTCAAAAATATGGATTAAGATTGCTTATATACAAAAATCAGATTTAAAACAACTACTGGTATTCCTTATACTTGGGATGTAATCCATAAAGTATGAATATCACATTAGTGTTTTTCTTTTTCAATACTTCAACTGGGTTTGGTTGTGCAAAAGAAGAGCACAACCAGGGAAAGTATATCTAGGTTCCACTTTATCTAAAGTAACCAAGGTCACTACAAAAAAGATAAAATGTCTTGACTTGTCAGGTTTGGCTCCGTTTTTAGTTTATGTGAACCAGAGTTCAGAAGAGGCTGCGTCAAAGTTTAAAGCTTTGGCCTATTTTTATGGAAATGCAGCACCTCTTACTAATTCTGTACTGATATATTAATAAGTTGTTCACTTTAAAAATGCAACATTTCTGTTTTAAAATTTTCCGTTTACCATGGACAAATGTGGGATAAATCTCACAATTCAAGTTCACAAAGTGCACACACAGTTTACTGCATCTACAGTCATATCCAAGCCACTAATCTTGTTCTTTGGGCTGAGACAGCACTGCAGGATTTTAGCTGAACCATCTGCATGATAACATGAAAGTTTCAGCAAAATTTCTATATCCCACATTGCTGCCAGCAACAGCTTCAGAAGTCAGCTACTCATTTAGGCTAGGGACAGAAGTTCCACATAAACCAATTTAAGTGATCCAAAACTGGTTTAAATCTGTAACAGAACAGAAGTTCAGTGCACATAAACCTGTTTCAAAATGGCCAAAACTGCTTTACGATAAACCTGGTTGAATGTAGTATCAAACTTAACATAACTTCAGCTGCAATGCCTTGGATCATTTGGATCAAAGTGGTTTATGCAACTTCTGTCCAAGATCTTTTCCTGGTTTAAACTTAAACCAGAGTCCCTCAGCAACCCAGCATGCTTTTCAGCCCTGGGTTGGGCTGGGCTGTTCTGCCTGCTCCAGACAGCAGAGTTGGCCCCCCCCCTTTGCTCGCCAGCTGGAGCAGGGGCCGGACATGGCCAGACACTAGCTGGCATGGCACCCTGAGGCGAAGGCAGCAGGGTAGAGGTTTATTCCCCACTCCCTCCCAACTCCCACAAGGGGACCACAGCTAGGGCCTGCCTGGCCAGGGTGTAGCAGCCCCTGTCAGGCCCACTCCCTTCACAGCCTGAAGCAAATGGGGAGAAAGAAGGGGATTTCATCTCCCACCCCGTCCCGTCCCACTGGCAGCAGGGGTCCACCGGCCAGGGAGGAGCAGCAAAGCAGCCCATCAGCCATTCACCCCCTCTCAACTCCAGTGGCATTGGAGGGAGTGTGGCCCTGCCATCCACCTGCCTTGCCAGTGGCTGGGGCTGTGGGCTGGGGCTTCCTAGCCAGTATCTTGTTGGTTTTCTGTTAATACCAAACTTTGATGAAATGGGCATATTCTTTTCATTAAGTTTAGGTGCAAGTTAGTATCACCATAAGAAAAATATATATTTTTAAATTGTTAGCAAAGGGCAAAACAGAACACTTAGGCACCTACATCCACTTACATGCCTAATACTTGAAAGAAAATATAGTACTGTGTATCTTGACACGGCACAAACCAGGGCAGTATGGAGATACCCTGGAGTAGATCTACATGCAAGCTCCAGAACCAGAAGCAGTATAACTGTGTTAGTGTTGGGCTGTGCCCTTTATCATATGGACATACCTTCTTTCTAACTGGCAAAGGTTCTCGCATAGGCCAGCCATAAGACGGCATTCTTAGAAGAGCAGAATTCTCTTGCATGCTCATTTACATGAATAAAATGATACTATTCTAGGGAACTTTCAGGCCTTTATAAAACACCAGCAAATTCTGAATTCCTAAAAGAAAAATACCACACTTGTAGCACTGATCCTCCTTTTGGCCCCACATTAACCCCTTACTCCACAGGATACAAGTAATTCCCAAATATCAATAGGGTGCCTAGACCTCCCTAACCCTCCCTATCATTCCCTACAAAGACATACAGTAAAGCTATCGGAATTCAGCAGAAAAAGAGTTCAGTTCATAGCAAACAAAACACAAATAGTCTCTTTTAAAATTGCTGTAGTCAGTCCTTCTCTCAGGTGAAAAACAATCAAGCCATCATGCTAGCTTTACAGTCATTCAATTCCACTGAATGCCTTTGATCTATTCCAGTGTTCTGTTACTAATCTACAGCTGATGAAGAAATATGCAAAATCTACAGTGAACAACAGAACCTTGTTCTAGCCAGACACAGATGTGTTACAGAATACTGTAGGTCACAGGAAGAGTAAATCATTTCCCAAACCCGTATTATACAAAACCACAGATTACCGAAGCAAAATACACCTTTTGTTATCTTCTTACCTGGTAAGGAACAATACTGCCATGAGCAGTGCCCCAGCGTTTGGCTTCCATTTTGCAATTAAGGTAATTAGCTGCTATATGGGTAAGACATGCAACCTGAAAGAGGATGAAAAGACTGTTGTTGATATATGATCCTTTGATATATGTTCTTATTTCTTTGATTTCATATTTTTATCCATTATATGCATTTCTGTCAGGCAGTTATGATTCATTTTTATTTTAACACAGATTTAATACAGAATCAATACATTCAGTAACACCACTTGCAGAAATAATGTAACAAAATAACATGTCCTTTAATACTAAAAAATGACAGTTGGCATTTCTGTAGCAGAGGGGTTCCCAAACTATGGTATGTGTGCCCCTGGGGGGTACACAAAACAGCTCTGGGGGGTATAACTGAGAAATTGTGCAATGGAGGATTTGAATTTTCATTATAATAATAATTGGCATTTAAGGGGTTAAAATTTAAACATATGTTGGTAGAGGTACAGGGGCAGCTGGTAAATCTGGAAGCGGGTACGCAATAAGAAAAAGTTTGGGAACCTCTGCCACAGCACATAGCATGCAATATAATGCAAAATCATGGACAAGAAGATGAAACACCCTGTTCTTTGACTGTTAAATATTTTACAGAATGGTCAACTATGGCAATGAAATGCTCCACAACTTGCCCAAAGTCAGAAAGGAAGCATGCGATAGAGCTGTGAAGAGTACCTACAATTCCTGACTCTTGATCCTGTGCTTAAATCTTTCCTCAGTCACTAGCAGATTATCTTTCCTCTTCCTTTCTCCTTCTTGTTTTACTTATACAAGCTAAGTTTTGGAAAATATTTCAGGATTCTCCAGCTCCATACATGATCTGCAATATTAATTAAGCAGCAGTCCTCAGTAAGTCATTTGCCATTAGAAGACAGGGAGAGTGAAAAGGTTAATTCTGTGAAAATATGGACTGCTATATTTAGTAACCACAATCTGAGGGGGTAAATCTGAAAGTAATTTGGACTTTATAACAGCAAGGATATATCTTAGGGGGGAAAAAAATCTAACATCTAAAATGCGGTCATGGCTGAAAAATCAGAGGTTCTCTTGCAATTAATGGCAGATTTTCAACTAATTGGAAAACTGCAGGATGTGACTATGTCTCCAATCCAAATAATGTATTAGATCATTATTTGCATCACAAAAATCCAAAAGTCTAATCCGTCAACTGAAGACCATTATTTTTTACACTAATTTGATTAAAAATATATCTTAAGTTGCTAGTAATGAGTCATGTTAACAAAAGTTCCCTTTAGACAATAATTATATATTTTTTCAGAGCAACATCATATTTTCCTAAGATTTCTCCCACAATTTGGTGCAAATTCATACTGTTTACAAGTGTTTAGTGATATTTTAGAACTTGTATTTTGATGACTGCAGAAAACCTTCTGCAAATAGCTAGCCAGACTACCTCTGTCAGAAGCAAGGAAGAAAGTGCACAAGGGGGTTGCAAGTGACTCTGGGTTGTATGTACTAACAGCCCATACCCCCCAAGTAACTAACTCAGATCTGAACCACTTAAAAACCATGTGCCAGGAATTTTAGAGCATCTAGAAACAAGATGCTACATCTCTCTCTCAGCTCTCTTTTCTAGGTACCTCTTTTCCCATATGCCCTGAAAAGACAGCTAGAATTTGCTCCTTTAAATTTAAGCAGAGAACCAAGAGAATTGTCAATGTATAACCAAGGCCTCTATAATTAAGGGTACAACCAAGCTTTAATTTACAGATAGATATTTAACTTTCTCACAGGAATAACATTCCCAGCTGAAAACAATCTTGCTTAATTCTGTGGAAGACCTGTGGGTAGAATCTTGGCCCCAGTAAATGGGAGTTTTGCCATTAGCTTCATTGGAGCCAGAATATCACTTTCTATTTGGCTCATGTTTCAGCTACACAGAACAAATAATTTCCTAGTTATAGAATGTTACAAATGGCTCCTTTGGAAAAAAAAAAAAAAAAAAAGAACTTTTCAGTGATGTCTTGGAGTTCATTTCAGACGAATTTCACTGTTTTAAGCTGCCACCAAATTGACCTGTGTGCATGTCTGTAAAGCACTAGAACAGGGTACAATAAAAAGATTGGAAACACAAAAGGTTACTGATAACCTCCCTACTGACTGGATCTTCACCAGGACAGCTGCTGTACAAAGATTTGTGTGTCAGCAGCAACAGGCCACAAATCCAAAGGGAGTCAGAAATCCTATGCAGCTTAGTAAACTCTAAATGCACTTGGAGATACTAGTTACCCTCCTGAGGCCTCAACTAAGCAAGGCACTTAAGCATATAAATAGTCCCATTAAACTCAATGGACAACTCACATGTTTGAAGTTGGATATATGCCTAAGTACATTGCTGAATCAGGGCCTGAATTACTCGAGCCTGACAATTTCAAAGGAATCTGAGGGACTTGGGCTCTCAACTCCCATGGTCTTACAGTACAAGATTTGCACCCTAACGCCTTTGAATACTGAAGCCAAAACATTTAAGGAAGATACAAATAAACTGGCTTAGAGTATAATTTAGTACTTTGATGCTACATATTTTATACATTAAGATGAAGTGTTTATCTGGATGAGCTCTCTTGTCACTTCTGCTTCTTCAGCCATAAGATTTCAGTAGGCTTAAAAGCTATTCCCACCTTCTACCATGCTGTTTTACTGCTACATCTGTGTGATCTTTGGACTGCCTCACTTCTCCACATCTCTTTCTTCCCCTTACAAAAGTCAACCCTGACCAAAAAGAAACATTTACTAAATCTTTCAGCATATACATTCCTTTCATATGTCTAAGTATGTAAAGAATGTGATTAAGTTGGAAGTGTGCGCTTCTTTATCTCATAGATCAAAGATAAGGCTGCTAGGAGAGTATGTGAAATGGGTTTTATCCTCTGCATTACTGCTACCCAAATGTATCAACTGAAAGCAGGATGGCATATTTATATAGAAATAATTCTAATTAAAGTTTTCCATATATTTTCATTCTCATTGCCTCAGCATGTGTTTTGTATCAATGTTAACTTCTGTAGGAATCTTTACTGAATGTTAAAGCTTTCTTGCAGAGCTCTGCTAAAGACACACTGTTCTTGATGCCTCATGCACTAAGGCTAAGTACAAACAGTGAAAAAGCCCAAGGCAGAATCGATCCAATCTATGCAGGTTTCTCTAAGCTGGGTAGACTGGGTGGGGAGCAAATGAGTGCACGTTCACCCTTCAATGGGAGGAGGCATGCAAATGCCTGCACTGGCCAAGGCCAGAAGCCAGGGGGTGCTCCCACACACCTCCCGGCATACCGAAGACTACAGAAAGCAACCACGCATGGGCCATCCCCGATAGGCTGCCAGGCACATGCCCCCAACCTCCCCACTGCCATGCTAGACCCCCGCAGCCAGGCACAGGCCCCCAGGAGAGCCCCAGAGGGGGCCACCATGGCATGCTCCTCCCTGCTGCCACTAGCCAGGTTGCCGGGTGTGCAACAATGACCCCCTTGGGGCCCTCCACCGAAGCCCAGGAGAGAAGCGATGGCAACAGCAGGGGTCCAGGGGTGTGCACCCGACAGTCCATCAGGGGTGGCCCAGCTCCATAGAATGAAGGACTGGGTTCCAAGGAACCCAATCCTATCCCCTATGGAGCAATCTTGTCCCTGCCACCCAGTACAAGTCCCCTGGGCTGCCCAGTGCCTCTTGCTAGCTAACTCTGATACCAGGTTCTGGTGGGATACTCTATGCAACCTGCACTGGGTGGCGGGGCCTATCATAGATTCATAGATGTTTGGGTCGGAAGGGACTTCAATAGATCATCGAGTCCGACCCCCTGCATAGGCAGGAAAGTATGCTGGGTTCAGATGACCCCAGCTAGATGTCTGTCTAACCTCCTCTTGAAGACCCCCAGGGTAGAGGAGAGCACCACCTCCCTTGGGAGCCCGTTCCAGACCCTGGCCACTCTAACTGTGAAGAAGTTCTTCCTAATGTCCAGTCTAAATCTGCTCTCTGCTAGCTTATGGCCATTATTTCTTGTAACCCCTGGGGGCGCCTTGGTGAATAAAACCTCACCAATTCCCTTCTGTGCCCCCGTGATGAACTTATAGGCAGCCACAAGGTCGCCTCTCAACCTTCTCTTCTGTAGGCTGAAAAGCAGTCTGTCCTCGTAGGGCTTGGCCTGCAAGCCCTTAACCATATGAGTGGCCCTTCTCCGGACCCTCGCCAGGTTATCCACATCCCTCTTGAAGTGCGGCGCCCAAAACTGGACGCATATTCCAACTGCGGTCTGACCAGTGCCCAATAGAAGGGAAGTATCACCTCCTTGGTTCTGTTTGTCATGCATCTGCTGATGCATGATACAGTGCAGTTAGCTTTGCTGATGACTTCGTCACACTGACGACTCATGTTCATCTTGGAGTCCACTAGGACTCTAAGATCCCTTTCCGATTCTGTGTTACTGAGCAGATCAGTTCCTAAGTAGTAGGTATAATGGACATTTTCCTCCCTAGGTGCAGCACTTTGCATTTCTCCTTGTTAAATTGCATTCCATTGTTTTCTGCCCATTTGTCCAATCTGTCCAGGTCTGCCTGTAGTTGTTCCCTGCCCTCTGGTGTGTCTACTTCTCCCCCCAGTTTTGTATCATCTGCAAACTTGGACAGAGTACACTTCACTCCCTCATCCAAGTCACTGATGAAGACATTAAAGTGTATTGGTCCAAGGACCGAACCCTGTGGGACCCCACTTCCCACACCCTTCCAGGTCAAAACCGACCCATCCACCACGACTCTCTGGGTGCGACCCTCTAAACTATATCTACCCCTACTCCTGCGTCCAGGTGTTTTGTAACCTGGTCATAAAAAGAGACTAGATTAGTCAGGCATGATCTACCTGTTACGAACCCATGGTGGTTTCCCCTCAACATAATGTTTCCTGCTGGGCTCTCTTTTACATATATAAGCCTTAATAATCTTTTCAAAGACTTTACTGAGGATGGAGGTGAGACTGACTGGCCTGTAGTTGCTTAGATCCTCCTTCCTCCCCTTCTTGAAAATAGGGACCACATTGGCCCTTTTCCAGTCCTCCGGGACCTGGCCCGTGTGTCTTGAGTGCTCAAATATTCTTGCCAGTGGCTGTGCAATGATATCAGCCAGTGCTTTCAGCACCGTTGGATGGAGTTCCTTCCAAGTGACTCTTCACTATCTCAGGGTCAACGCTTGGTGGTCTGGCACCCTGCTGTTGTCTCTCTGCGATCCCAGTGTGAGACTTGTCCTTCCCTCCATGTAGCACTCCCATCCCCACCGCCTGTCACAGGCCTCCCAGGCTGCCTAGTGCAGTCTAGCACCAGCAGCAGCTGGCAAGATGTGCCAAGCAGTTTGTGGGGCTTTCACTAGTTGGCAGGGATAGGAGTGCTCCAAATAAGGAAAGATGCCCAGCGTGCTGGAGGATAAGCCCCCCCCCGAGGCCAACCAGCGCATCCTACTGGTACTGGATTCTGGCAAGATGTGCTGGGCAGCCTGGGAGGCCCATGCCAGGTGGCAGGGCCTGAACTTTCTCTCTATGGAGTGTTCCCATCCCCACAGCCTGGTGCAAGCCCCCCAGGCCAGCCAGCATGTCCCACTGGAGCCTAGCACCAACAGCAGCTGACAAAACAGCAGCTGACAAAACAGCAGCTGGTAGGTTTGTTCCAGGTGGCAGAGATGGAAACACTCCTTAGAAGGGGAAGGGAAGCCCCCCGCCACACATCCCTCCCCCCATGCTGGCTCAGAGCTGAGGCTGGTGGCAGAGGGCTCCATTCCCCACCACTGCCCACTGCCCCCACCTCTGGCCCAGCCATGCAGGCAGGAGGCAGAGGTTTTCCAGCTCCAGTCTGTGACAGCCCAGAGGCAGTGCTGGCCCAACAGATGAGCACCAGCTGCCCTGCAAGGGGAGCCTGGGATGCCAGAGGACAGCGAACTAAGTCGATTCACTATAGGATCTGGAGCAGAAATTTGATAGACTGGTCTAAACTAAACTGAGTAATCAGATATTACATCCATCCAGATGTATCTCAAGTTCTATCGATCTCAGGTTCTGCCATTTAGAAACTGGTCTATGTGCACTGAACTTCTGTTGTGTTATAGGTTTAGACTGGTTTCTGTGTGGTTTGTGTATAATTTCTGTCTCTAGCCATCAAGTAGCTGCAATAAAGCATTCGTTTTGTGAAAATATTACACAACCTTCAGATATAGATCCTGGTAGGTAGGTATTGCTAAATCTAAAGTTGTTTTCCTGAAACCTGTGGGTTTGTTTCCTTTCAATTTTAATTAAAACCAAACCCACAACAGTAACCTTTGTACCAGTAAACATTAAAGCAAATGTAATACAATGCTAGAGAGATCTCTGTATTCATTTGCTTGCACAGACAGATCTACCTGCAGTAAATGTATATTATCAAGTGTCTATACAAAAACTATTCTTTATTTCAATTCAGTAAAGGGAACAGACACACATTTACATTCCTTTGTGATATTACTATGGATGGTTAAATCACATGTTTACTTTACTTTACTTTACATACCTACCTAAGCCAGAACAAAAAGAGAGCTACATTAAGCTCTGAAAAATTATGCTTAATAAAGACAGAATCAGACAGATGAGGAAACTGGATATTAAATGCCAGAAGGTAAGAGCAGACAGCAAAGAGAGACAGAGTTTCAAAGATTTTTTTTTTAAGATAGCACATCAAACAATTTATTATACTTAGTTCACTGACTCCATCAATCATGTAGGGGTAAGCTCAGTTAAGTACCCACAAATAACAAAAAAAAAGTAGCAAGTGAAAATAAGAAAAAACAACAGGGACCTTTTTCTTTCTTGCCACTCCAATACAGTGTATGTTTTATTTTCATTCATCTTTATCAGATTTTGATTCATATTCAAGTTTATTTGATGTCTCTCAGCTTTTGAATTTGTAATATGTATGCAATGTGTGCACTGGCTACTTGATTGAAAGCATTGATAAAAGGTACATAATTCTTGTATGCCTTAAGTTTTATAACATCACCTTTACAAGTGCAGCACAGACAACTTTTACAATATGCTGTGGAACCTGTTTGTTGTGAATGTGGATTTTAATATATAGTACTGTAGAACAAAAGGCTATGAATAATTTCAATGTATTGCAATATGCAAATACTAATAACCCTCTACTTAATATCCATTCTGTGCTGAACATGTATTATGAAAAAGGTATCTTAACATCTAAACCTAAAAATGGCTAGAGGCATATCCTTCCTCCATAACTACTCCGGAATCCAGTTACTACCGTACAGCCTTGATTGTTTTGTGATTTTCCTCCCCATCTCGAAACAAGCGTTAAGCGAAACCGCAAGTATTTGAGGACCCAAGATGGCGAGTGCAATTGTTTTTAATGACCCAAGATGGCAATTGCGAGTGTTATAATGAAATTCGGTGAGCGCTGAGTGAAATCAGGTATCAATTTCAAATGATAGCACTAAGTGAAACAGCATTAAGCAGGGGTTGCCTGTATTTGTGTAAAACACTCCTCTGGTTGGATGTAAAAATTGCTTCGGTTAGAAGAGTTTTCTCCAACATTGCAGCCAGGGTGCATCTACACATGATGCTACATCACTGTAGCAATGCACTATAGCAGAGTAGAGTCCATGGGCAAAAACTGTGATGCCACAGCTATGTCACCGTAGAGACTCGCTCCCTCATTATAGTACATTGCTTTTGTGATGTACTGCCTAAAAATAACCGTGCACAGCATCCACGGTGCAATACGGGCTGTTACTGTGCTGTGTTTTAGTACTTCCAAAAGAAAGTACAAAATGATGGCACAGTAACAATGGCGCCATAGCAGCACATATAGATATGCCCAGAGAATAGGAGCAAGACTTTAAAATAACTACTACCATTCGACTGCTTCCACATATAATACTCAATATTGTTACATGTCTAAGAGAGATGTACTCTGGCCTACGATGCTAGTTTCTCATGAAAAGGATGCTCAGCTAGTGTTGTACAGTAGCTCTAATGAATCCTGGCACTAAGGTACCTGTTTTAGGCAGGAAGTACTACAGTTCATGATGAATAACAGTCTCTGATGGGAAAGGTTGCAGGTTTCACTATTAGGTCCACTTTTATTGTGAGAACTACATAGCAATAGGCCCAACTAAGTATGGAAATAATCCTAACAAGGCCAACAGAGACCTACATACTAAAAGTTATCCACATTACATACGTTACTGAATCAGACCTTATTTAAAATAGTCATTCATGATCTGGAGCTGATAGTAAACAACAGACTGGCATGGTAGTGCTCAGCCTCTGGCCTTGGGGTTGAATCTGGCCCCTGAAACTTCCTATATATCTGGAAATTTGGCAGCAGGAGAGTGGTAGTTGCTTTACTTGGTCCTAGAGCAGCAGCGATTAATGCTAGCACTGCTCCCTTGCTGCTACATTTACACATCCATAGGGAACCCAATGTTTTAGACCAGAGAGGCTTGCCCCCTGGAGCTGTGTAATCCATCGTATGGGGCTTCCCATAGGACCTATTGGGAGCCCCATGGACCATGGCTCCACATGCCAAATTGGGTGGCAAAGCCCAATTCTGAGGTGCAGGGGCCAGGCAGGGGCAGGAACAGTGCAGAGCCCCCTGAACTAGATCCCAGAGGGCTGAGGTAGCACAGAGCCCTGGAGCCCGGTCCCAACCAGGTGGGGACGACAGAGGCCCATGCCACCTCCTCCCGGCTGGGACTGGACCCACAATGGCCCCACCTGGCTCCCATGTGCTGGGATTGGGCCCTAGGGCGCCATACTGTCTAGTGATCAGGCTCCAGCTGGTTGGAAGCATCGTGGGACCCCAGGGCCCGATCCTGGAAAGCGAGGGCAGCATGGGGCCCAATCCAGCCCACAGATCAGCCACACCCCATTCATCTGGCCCACAGGGCCAAAAATGTGAGCAACCACTGGTCTAGATAACATACCCTTGCACTACAATAAATAAAAAATAAAGAGGGGGGAAAAAAAACCAAAATGTGATTCATCATAATAAAAAACAGACTAATACACCTGAGGAAAAAGAATCTGAAACAGACACTCAGAGAAGAAAAAACCTTAAAAGAAATAACACTGACATACAGCATAGGTTATAGAAGACAACATATCAGATATACTGTTTACAGAGTGATGACAAAGACCAAAAAAGGCAAATGCAATTTTGGGCTTTATGAGCAAAGTCATTAAGGCACAGTGAGAATTTGCTAGAGAGAATTCACATGGAATACTGTATTTATTTCTGGGCATCTCAGCACAGAAGAGTAATAAATTACAGAAAATTCAGAGGAAAAGCAATAAAAAAAGTTCTGGAAGGACTGATTTATGAATGAAGATTTAGATACTCAGAGCTTGTGTAAGTGATTGCTCAACAGAGACATGGCAACTGCTTACAAGTACATGAGAAGCAGAAGCACCAAGGATGGAGATCACCTCCTTAAGATGGTACAAAAGGATTAACAACCACAGAGATTAGTTGGATTTATGGGAGCAACAGCATTAAAACTGGGATTTTACAAGGAGGCTAAGTGAGTTTGGCACTCAACTCCCATTGAGAGTCACGAGTATTTAGATTCGTTATCTCCCTTAGTTAACCCTTGAAATCCCAGCATAAAATTTAAAAGGTCAAATTTCAGGTAAAAACGAATTAGGAAAAACACTCCTGATCAAACAGCCTTAGTGGAGTGGTTTTCTAATGGATTTGAGGGAAATGCAAATCTTTAGTGCACACAAAATTAGATTGGACAAAATACTAGAAATTCTAAATAGTAAAAAGGAATTAGAAATATAATTTTTCTATTATATTTCCTATGAAACTACACTTCAATTTGTTACCAAAAAAAATCAAGTAAAAAAGAAACTGGTGAATAAAATGTACAGCAAAAACACATTTAAAATGTGTTACTGTTGAAAAAAAACACAGCAAAAAATGTAAATGTATAACGGTATATATAACTTTTATATATCTGGTTGTACCAGCAGAATGGAGATGTCTATTCTTCACAGGGTCTCATCTATCTAATGCACTGTCAATTAAGCATAACTGTCATTACCCAATGATTGTGTGCGCACTTCGGCACTGCAGAATTATTTCCCACCACATGGAGCTTTCTTTGCACGGTGCAATTCTCAGCTGCAGAGAGAAAAACCCCGGTGCAAAGGAGTTCCCATCACCCATATGTAAATTTGTTCCCCATTATTGTCGGTTTCTAAATTATTCCCATGTGGCGGCTAGCGATTGGCTTGCTAGCCGTATAAGAGGCTTGAGCAGTTTCCGCCCAAGTCGGAGATCTCCGAGAATCTCAGGAGGATCCTGAGAACCCCAATTCCGAGAATTCCGGGAGAAATCCGAGAGAATTCCGGCAAGGAGTCCACAATTACCTCGTGGACTTCTACGTATATCTCGGACCGAATGATGGTTTGATCACCCATCAAGAGTCTCTCCCCGTCACTGGACGATCCTTGACGTACCCCTGCCCTGCGCGCTCGTTGAGAGTCACAGCTCGGACTCTCGTATCGGTTCAGAGAGCTCTCATCGTGTTTGTTTTGCGGAGCCTAGCGAACTCCGCTCGTGTGTCTTCGGTGGAGCCTAGCAAACTCCACTTGTGTTTGTCTGTAACTGCAACTCAAGCAAGTTTTCCTGCCTGCACCGCAACCATCTACGGTGTAAGTAAAATAATCTTTAATCAACCTCCACGCGTCAGTACCTAATTCTAGTTCGCCATGCCGACTTCCCCGGCCCACGTGCCCGGGCTGCTAGCCACAGCCCCTCGGCCCCGACAATAACAAAGGAAGTCAAACATGGTAAGCAGTCTTCACTTCAAAATCGGCAGCTTTTAAATCTTTCAGGTTACCTAACCAAAGCTTTTTATTACTTAATGTCATTATTGCAATGGTTTCTGATTGCTGGTTTGACATGACTACCGAGTTTCATTAAATGAAACTAAACTAATTTATTTCAAATGAGCTTTGCCCAACACAAGGATATGCAACATCTTTATTTATTTTAGTAAATAAATTCTTCATTCAAAATCTTGATAGGTATGAAGCAGTAATAGAGTTGTTTTCTGAAGATTTAGGCAAATGTATTATTGGAGCCACAAAATAATTCATGTTTCAGCTGAATTTTAGAGTTAAGAGTCATACAGGGATGGCATAAATGAATCAGCAGAGTATACACTCTTTATCCTAAATGACATCCAATAAACTATGTTGAGGTTGCACAAGCACCCAAAAAATTAGGAAATGCTTTCCTGTGAATTACACACCCTCACTCCAGCAATCACATCATTGTCCACGGAATACCAGCCACATTCAATGAATATTTCTTCTTAAGCCTTATTCAGTGTGTGGCCCCAAGCACCACTCTTCCTGTGCACCTATGTATCTTTTCTGTACCTGTCCACCAAAATCTCCAATACCAGTTCCTGTCTCATCCCAACTTGTTTCTGTACCATGTGCTCTTCCTAAAAGGCACATCCCTGAAAACAGGGTGACTCATCTGCCAAATTTCAAATCCCTGATCCAAAGCATGAAGACACTAGTGTTTCTCAACAAAACACTTGTTAAAAAAACTACCATATTTTCCCCTAACTGTATTCCTGGAAACAGCTGAAACTGTCAAAACAAAATCAGCTTTCAGCAGTTCCCCAACATGGAAAATTTCAGTTAAAATGGTTAAAGTTTGGCAAAGTTATAAACAACTGAAAACAGGACCTCATAATGGGAAGTGTCAGGCAACTATGGAGTGGAGTGTTAGCTCCACCTATAATGAATTGTTTAAAGATCCATCTTCTCTGAAACATAAAGAAGTCATCAGCTAAAATATTAAAAATGCTTCTGCCTTCATTTTTATAGTTTCAGCAAATACAAATCAAGTGCTTCTCTCAATATAACATTTTTCTTGTTCATTTTGTATTCAAATAGCCAGTATATTGTATTATTAAAACTAGTTTCCTATCTTATTTCCAAACAATAAGAACTGATAACTTGTGTTTTCCAACAAAATGCCATATTTTTCACATATAACCCACACTTTTTCCCCCAAAACCATCTGGGGAAAATTGGAGTGTGCATTATATGTGATGAAAAAGTCCCCATAGATCCAGAAATTTGGCTGGTGGTAGGGAGCCAGGAGGAGACGGAGTGGTGGCAGTGTTAAAACTGTCACTGCTCCCTACCCCTGCAACCTAATTTCTAGACCTGTAGGGAGACACCCCTCCCCAACCACTACCATATTTACTCAAATATAAGACTACCCCAGATATAAGAGAACACCCCAATTCTATATATAGAAAAATATAAATTCTATATATAGAAATGTATAAATTTGTTATAATTTTCCAAGCACAGAATCTAATTACTGGATACTTGCCTTTCATTTGTTCCCTTCCCACTGCTATGGCAGATAAAATAAATTTAGGGGGGGGGGGGGTGGGGGGGGGAAGTTGGGTGGCCCTTTTGTCCCCTACCCCTCCAATTTCTTCCCCCTGCAGCCCCTTCTGCCCATCCTTACTGACCTTAAAATAAACATAACTGTAGGAATCTGAATATTGTACGCAAAGACTTTGTTCATCCAGAATTGATGCAGTTCACCTTTTCTTGCAACTGCTACAAGTTTTAGCACAGGTACTCCATAAACACATTTTTAAACAGTACTTTGGTACCTACTTATATACAGTACAAACTACGCATGATATCGGTCCAAAGCCATGATTTATATAGTTCATGAGTCATATAGTTCATTGGACTAGGCCCCAGAAGAGTCAACAGCATTTCAAGCCATGGCAACCCCATAGCTCAGCACTGGTCACTATGTACGTGTACTCCAGGTACCCTTCACAAAGGATCTATGTGCTAATTAGCCCCCACTGATGACTGGAACTGGGTGTTCTTGTCATGAGTCCTGGGATCCTATAAAAATTTATACAAACATGAATGAGGTGCAGGGAAACTTGGTCCAGCTCCACCTCATGGAGATCGGGACCACACTAATCATATGCAACAGGCTGAGAGAAGGGACGACAGGAGGATTCTGGATGAACTGCTGGAGCACTCTTTGGTGATGTTTTCCAAACATGTAAGGCTAGTCAAGAAACAGATGGTTAGAAATGGGAAAGGAAGGCACAGCTTAGCTGTGGGAGTGAAGACAAAGTCAAGATGCATGCAAAAGAAAAGAGTCAGCGCTGAGAGGGACTGACTGCAATGGGCACTACCATATATCTTAGTCAGACGGGCTGTACTAACCTGTCCTTGTGGTAGGTTTCCATTAGTATATTTGCCCAATATGGGCCATGTGTTTTATAGTCATGTTCAGTGCTGGCTGCATTTAATCAGCTTCATAGTTGGTTTCCATTACTGAGCACACGCTACTTTTGGCAGCAGTTTAATGATAGACATCATATTTCATGAGGTTTCCTTGTATGTCAACGTAAGACAAGGAGCTTTTCCCTCCCGTGCTGACTGGGGAAAAATACCTCATCTTATATTTGAGTAAATATGGTATGTTTAATAACAGACTGTGGCATACCACTGCAAGCAAAAAGTGGCACACAAAATTGCATATGCCAAGGTGCAAACACTTGGCCGCCAGGGATGGTTAAGTTTAAGTGGTTAAGTTAAACTTAAGCATGTGGTTAATAGAATTTGTATATAGTAAAAAGCAAACAAAGAGAATTTACGTGAGCAAAATCTATTACCTGCAGTAAGATGAGCAATTAAAATTTCTTTAATTACTCATCTTACTATTATTCGTCTTAGAGAAGTACCTGAAGGCCCTGATATGGGTCCCACTTTGTTACTGCTGTAGACCCATATTAAGACTACACCAGACAATAAGCCAAAGAAATTATATGCCTGTTTTTACATGCAAAAATGACCTCTACTGAGACCCTTTCACATTTGGCCCTGGTTTTAGAAACCATACCATTTACATTATGAAATATATACACTGAGCCATATTCTTTGGCACCCAAGTCACTTCTTAAAACTAGAACATGGATGCCCAAGTCATCTAAGTGTTCTCAAAAATTTTAACCTTTGCTTTATTTATTCCATCCTTCCTGTATCTTTTCTCATCATTGATATTTGCATGAAAACTGACTCTTTCTTAAGAGCTCGTCTGTTCCCATCAGTTATTCTTAAAATGAAATTATTATTTTTTCTTAATGAGGAGTACCACATCTCCAAAATCTTTTAAGTACTTCCTGCAATGTGTCATATGTCCAAGTGGTGCCTGGGGAATGTTAAAATTCCTTACCATTGCTGTCATAGCTGCATCTCCACTGGTGGTAGCACTATTGTGAGCAGGTGTAGAGATGGGGCTTCCAGTGCTCAATGATGTTTTAAACACTGCCTCTTTCCAATCCACTCCAAATGCATGTACACAACAAAGTTTAAAATGTGTGCAGTTGGCTGGAGCCCAGTCGACAAGAGAACTCCCATGCTGCTTACACTAGATGAGCTAAACATTGTAGCAAGAGTGGAAATTTTTAAGAGAAAAAAATTCCTAGTGTATGGGGACTTGGTTTGCTCATAACTATACAATCATCCTCTTCAAAAGTAAAAGTCTTATTTGGAAACAACCATCCCTAGCAATAAAAAGGAAATCCAGAAAGAATCTGGATACTAATGTCTAGTGATTTAGTAACAGGATTGGTCCTGGGAGGGAAACTGGAAGGTGTTGAGCCAAAAAGGATCCTTGTAGGAGTTTCATACTTGCTGGTGACTGATCCGCCACCACTCCCTTTCACTCTTGATCACCTCCCTTAATGTTCAGTTGTCATACCTTGATGTTAAATTGAAGACAGAGAATAAGGAGAGGTGAGATGTTTGCTACCAGTAGTGAGTAGGGTGATTCACAAACTTCTTTTACACAGCTCCGCCTCCCCTACACCCTGTCCTTACCATACCAATACAGGTATTGACCTATGACCTGAGAGGTGCAGTTGCACCTCTGATTCCTGTTCCACCTAAGCTTTAAAACCAACTGTCTGGGACAGGCAGCAGCATTTCTCTTCAGGCAATGCTGGTGGAGTTAACTGGCTTCATGACTCATTATAATGTACCTGATTTCTGCACATGTCTGTTGCTAATAAATCACTTTCCTTTTTAATGGTCCTGATGTTCCATCAATCAACTTATCCTTTCTTCTGCAGTTTTGGTGTCTCTTGGCCATTTCTGGTAATATTTCTCTTTTGTTTCACAGCCCTACACACTGTTTTTAGTTCTAGCTAAAAACCTTAACTCAGGTATGGTAACATTAACTCAGGTGAACATCACTCAGGTGTGGAAATGATTTACTGCTCAGTGTTGAATGCACTGTCAACACACTCAAGAAGACAAGGTTTTGTTTTACAAATCTGAATAAGAAATGTACCTTTAACTATAATGACTACAGAACTAAAAAACAATATTTTTGTTGTGCTTTTTTAAAATATAATATATAATCTAGCAAATTAGTGCATATTCCATCAATATTAAATTAATTTTTGCTTTGATCATACACTGAATAATACAGCCCTAAGCCCCAAGCATATTAGTAAAGCTTCCAATTTCTTTTTAGCTGGAAAAAAGTGTGCTGTGTTATATGCGATGCTGCACCATCTGCACCCCCTTTTCAAAACCCTGGATCTGTCCATGCATGTAGCACTTCAAAAAGAATATTTCGAGTTGCTACTGCTGCACTTAGAGTAACATCTAAAAATTTTCACACCACAGAAAACCAGCAGCAAAACTAAGTGAAGGTGGTAAGCAGAAATTTACAGAATCTATAACTCTGACCAGCTTTCCCCTGAAGAGGGATGGATTTGACTGTGATGGGGCTTCTGTACAATCAGAATGATTTTTTATTTGCTATATCCATTTACTAAAGCAAAATGAGTTTGCAGAGATTAATAAAGAAATGTGCAATCAGATTTCTCCACAGCAGGTGGCTATGACAAGGAGCTCCATTGCTTTCAAAAGCCAAGTTTCTTTTTTTCTTTTTTTTGATAGGTCAGAGAACTGAACTTCATCAAACAGCAAAAGGCCATTTTATTTCACCAGAAATATCTTTTTAAGAAAATCTTACAAAAGCACTTTCTTGAAAGTGTCCTGCTTTCAACTGCTTTGGCACAGGCTGCTGTAACAAACTCCTGTTTCAGATACCAGAAGCAGAAAAAAGATAAAAAGGACAAGAGAGTCCTGCATTGTACTATCTCAATGGAAGAGCATTGAAGTAGCTGAAGGCTAAAATGCCCCTGGACGTAGCCAATTAAGCTCTTTGGTGCTAATGCACTATAGGGATAACATGCAAAACAAACTTCTGTAGGTGAGTGAAATGTTTGAAAAAGCACATATTTCAGAAGTGCTAGATTACATCTACATGTCTCTGCAGCATTAATGAACACCCACCGCTCACTCATCCACTCTGCCTTCTTTGAATGTTTTATGTTATCTGCAGCACAAATGTGGGTTCATCTATTGAGGTGTCAAAAAGGGTACATCTCAAACAAAAATGTGGCCCAAAGTGATGTTTGATTTGGGAAATAAAAGGGTTGGCATTAACCCTGTGGATGGCTGCAGGCAGGATACAACAAAATTCCTGAATATGAGCACTAGAAAGTGAATGAACATTTAAAAAGTATCATATTTTTTCTTCTAATCCCTTAATTAAATAATTTGATTAAATACAAAATATTTGTGCATGGTTCTCTAAATAAGGATTTTTTTTTCTTTTGTGACTCCCTTGTTCCTATGGGTTCTCTGCTTGTCCCCCTCCACACACCTACCTGCTTCCCCCTCCCTTCCCAACTTTTGTATTCAAATCATTCACTCCACTTTATACACTGCTCTATGCTGTCCTTTCACAGCATCTGATTAAGCGAGCTAGAGTTCACAAAAGCTTATGTTCCCTATATTTTATTTAGTTAATCTATAAGGTGGGTTCAGAGGTGAATTTCAGCTAAAGTTGTACTACAAGGAATGCAGCATTCCACAATGTATAGATCAGGTTTAACTGAAGTTATAAAATTATTTTCTACAGTTCTAGTCACATGAGTCTAGTTTGGTTAACAAAGTGCTCTTATATCTCTGATATAGCAGAGTGCTCTTAAATAATTTTACTCTTCTTTTTGTATGCATGTTTACGTCTTAAACCCTAAGCCAGATTCTAATCATTTATTTTTATAGCACTGCACCTTAACTGAGCTTGCACCTAACTGGTCTCTGCTCTGAAGGATTCAGTTTAACTGATAGCTGAGAAATGATCCAATACAGAATAATAGAAAGCAAGGAGTGTATGATCCCTATTTTATTTGTCCATTAGATCAAAGCCATTTTTAACATTATAGTTTCCTTTCACTCCTGATAGAATTGCATCAGTGAGGCATATCAGAGCTACACTGATGCTACAGAATCTCAGTAAAAAAACACTGCAGCCACAGCCAACGTTCCATCAGCATGAGATAAAAACCAATGACTGCATGCATTATTAACGAACTATGTTTAATTAATGCATCCAACTATGCCAGATTAAACTGCAGACACATGACACCTATACCAGTATAATTTACACCAATGTGGCTTTATCCCATTTTTTTCAGGGGTTATTCTATACAATACTAGGACAAGTACCCTACCATAAAGGTTTACAACACCTATATGCTTCTTGGTTACACCAAGGTAAATCGGTCATGTGTCCAAACCTTCTAGATAGCATACAGGGAAGCACAGGGGGGCGGGGCTTGTGTGGGTGCTAAGGTGCATGGTTGACAGCTCAGATATTGCAAGTTCAAGGCCATAGCAGAAGCGCTCATGGAGCAGCCTGTCAGACTTCAATGAATCTGCAAATTCTGCTAAATACCTTGTAACAAAGACATAATAAAGGAAGGAACAGGAAACACAGAGGGCCAAATTCTGCTCCCACGTTCATGTATGCAGTGAGACTTACACTAGTGTACGTAACTCGAGTTATATCCCTTTAAGTGAAAAAATAATTAAATGGTTCTATTAGTGATGTGCAATAATATACATTTCTCTACCTCGTGTATACATTATGTTTTGCTTATCTGCCTAAGAGAGAATTTAGTGTTTTGGAAAAGTGTCCCACAGTTGACTTGGAGATAAAACTCTCTTGTTTAGCCATCAACAAGAAAAAAGATGGACAACTGTGTAAACATATTTCACCCCAGCAATGACCATGTCTGGACAGGATAGTTTAAGTCTATGCCATTAAATCCTGCTGATAATGTGGTTTAGGAGAGAAGATACATTGCCTAGGGGTCCGTACTATAAAACAGAGGTCAGCAACCCCCAGCACGCATGCCAGAGTATGGCCATTTTGCTCAGCACACCACAGCAGACCCAGGCTCTAGGCAGCTGCTGCCGGCCACAGAGCCAGGACTGCTCGCAGCAGGAGGCTGGGAGGCTGAAAGCCCTGCTGCGAGCAGCCCGGGCTCTGTGGCCGACAGCAGCTGCCCAGAGCTTAAGCCGGATGTGGCAGGCAGCTGCGAGCCTGCCAACAGATGCACCCAGATCCGGAGTCCCACCTGGCTGGTTGCTACATGCACCTTGGAGTACTGCAGGAAGGGCCCAGGGCTGCATGCCCACAAAGCCTGGCATCCCCACAGGGGGATGGAGAGGGGTGGAATGGGAGGGCAAGGAGGGCATGACCCTATCCCCGTCCTGCCAGGCTCAACTGTGAAGGGCAAGGTGAGCTGCGTGAGCATACCACTCCTGTACAGGAGGGCTCCAGCCATGCGGTTCTGGGCCCCACTACCCCTGTCCACATCTCCTCTCCCTGTAGAGATTGTCCACATGCTCCAAGCCACACCCCAGAGGGAGCTTCATGCCGGGTCTCAACCACAGCCCTGGTGACGGGGCAGGGCAACCCTCAGCCATGCCATGGGACCAAAGGAAGATGCTTGTGGGCAGAGGCAGTGCTACAAGGACGACTGCCTCAGAGGGACTCCTCCTGAGCCTGAGTACCAGTGAACAAAGCCAAGCCATGCAGCCAGCCCCAGGTCCTGCACTGAGAGCCAGGTGCCAAGTGGCTGCCACAAGGTAACACAGACCTCAACCACAGGATGGCAGCAGGGTCTGCGCTACCCCTGCACTTTGGACCAGCACCCCATCTGCAGCGGGGAAGGGGTCAGCATCCCCCCTTCCCCATGCCCTGTGCCCTGGCTCCTTCCCCACCATGGTCCCCAGGCACACCCTCAATGCCGCTGGCAACAAGCAGAGCAGGGGCTCCAGACTGGTGCAGTAGCTTGCAGGCTCATGGCTGCCTGTTGTGAGCGGCTCAGGCTCCACTGCAGGTGGCCGAGGCGTGTCCAGAATCTGGGCTGTTTGTAGGAGAAAGCTGCAAGACTGCAAGTGGGTACGCCAGAGTCCAAAGCCACAGCTCTACTCATTGCTGGCAGCAGCTGCAGGCCCATCTCAGGGAGTACAGCGGGGAAGGAGCCAGGCTGCCCTGCCATAACAAGGATCGGGCCCCTCACAGCTCCCCCCACCATCCTTCCCTGGCACGCCAGCATCTTTAAAGTCTAGGTTGTGGGGCGTTTTGGCAGTTAGATCAAAAATGTTGCCCACCCTTGCTATAAAGTGAAAGTCAGGATTTAATTTCAGTTCTGTCACGGAGACTCATAGTTGGACTTTAGTCAAATGACTTAAATCTTCTATAAAATTGGTATAATGCATGTTATTTTTGTTCAACCACTGGAATGAAAGGTAGTCTCCAAATGCATAGTACCATCACCATCACCAATATCATCTATAATTATGGTTTGTGTGACACCTACCATTTAAGGTCACTGGTACATGTGACAGGAGTTTAGTTCTCCCTAAATTGTGACAGTGAGTTTTTCATTGCTGGGTTTTTAACTGGGTTGATTAAAAAGCCATCATTTCAATGTAGGGACTTCCGTCACTGTGACAGAATAGTGACAGCCCCTATCAGCTCACCACTGCCCACCGACATGGGCAGGCTCCACCACAAAAAGTGGTGAGGGGCCAATCCTGTTTATTTCCCCGCTGGAGCCTGCCTGCCTCTCCCATGACTGGGGTGGTGAGCTGCTGGTGGGCCCTGAGCTGCAAGGTTCCCCAGTCTTTCCCTCTGGTGCAGCAGCACCCCCTGGACAGCACCCACCCACTAGCGACAGCACCCACCCACTAGCAGCCTGCCCAGGAGGTCCAGGGGGGTGCTGCCATGGAAGGAAGGACCAGGTTTCCCCCCCACCCCCAGCTCAGGGCCTGCTGACAGCTTGCCCCCCAGCTGCAGGAGAGGCGGGCAGGCACCAGGAAGAAAAAAGGATAATCAGGCCCCTCACACTTTTTTCTTATTTTTTTTCCCCTCAGTGGAGCCTGCCTACACAAGCTGCCGCCAAGTCACACGGCCCCCGAGCTACGCGGGGCTCGGTGCTTCCTTCCATGGCGGCAGGCAGCACCCATCTGGGACCACTCAGGTCGGGTGCTATTGGGCAGGTGTCTCCCTGGGGGTGCTGCCACCATAAAGGAAAGCTCCGAGGTCCTCCACAGCTCACCACTTGGCCCACTGGCAGCTCATTCCCTGTTCATGGGAAGGTGGGCAGGCTCTACCAGAGGAAATTAAAAAAGAAAAAAAAGCTTGCCCCTCACTGCTATTTTTAAAGTTTTCTCCTTGATGAAGCCTGCCTGAACAAACTGCCACCAGACAGTGCAACCCATGAGCGGGGGGGCAGTGCTTCCCTCTGTGGCGGCTGTGCCCCCTGAGGCCACCCAGGCAGGGTGCTAGTGGGTGGGTGCTGCCACAGGTTGCAGGCAGCACCCAGCCCGTTCCAATGGTGCGCAGGGGACTGGAAGCCCAGGCAGCCTTGGGGCATGCTTGGTTTTAATGGGCTTCCAGCATTTTGTGCGCTGCTCTTGCTGCCTTCCCACTGTCTGGGACCTCCTGGGAACAGGCTGGCTTGCCCCGGGGCAGTGCTGGAAGGTGTTAGGAGGGTGGCTGGGTGTGCTGGCAGCCAAAGAAGGCAGCAGGGATGGCGCACAAGGTGCTCGAAGCCCGCCAAGCCCGAGCTTCCCTGACCATGTCTGGGCTTCCAGCGCCCCGCGTACTGTGCCCACCACCCTCTCCAGATGCATTGCTGCAATTTGTTATGTAGCAAACTAGAACACATGGGATGCATTTTACTTTGCTACATAATAAAATAATTTAAAGAAAAATACACCTCTGCACATGTACAGCATGACAAAATTAAAATGATATACACCGCCGCAAATGTAAACAGTGATGCCATTAAAGTGGTGCAAAAGGGCAATTAAGCCGCTTTAAAGACCAATTTCATCATGTGTACAAGTGCCTTAAAACTTGAACTGAGAGCACTAGAGCACCACACACAGGTAACCATTAGATACTATCAAACCTGGACTGGATTGAAACAGGAAATCTAACAAGTTAACATTTCTGAATTTCCTTGCTAATCTCATAAAGTATCTTGCAATTCAAAACACATTTATAAATAATGATACGAGAGAAGAAAATAATGCATTCTAATTTGATAGATTTTCTGGGGTCATTTTACAATTATGAGATGCTGTTGTATTTCCTATAATGAATATAAACTAAAACTCAGTAATTAGAAGCAGAGAAGTGGCTTTAGAGCAATCATACAATACAAACAATATTAACCACATGATTTTGTCTGTGGAATCTGAAAAAAATACATAATAAAACTGCAAAATGTTAAAGAACTATAATGCTTCTTACAGAATTTCAATCCAAAGGAAACAAACTGACTACAGTATTTTTTGGAGCCTGGTTGCAATTAAATACAGGAAGGATATTAAAACTTCCAAGAGATTTTTTTTAAGCCACAATAGAAGAATAGGCACAATTGCGTAATTGGAACCAAATCCAAAACCCACTTCCTTCTTATTTACTAGCATCATCTAAAGGATGCTATTTAGATGCTGACGCTAAAAGGTCTGGAGCTGACAACTGTTAATCATCTACAGGGGAAACATTTTCAAAAGAACTTTATGATAAGGGTTAAAAGTTTATAGACAAGAGACTGTAGAAAGTTAGTGCCCACTGCAAAACCACATCCAAGCAGTCGTCATGTCTCTCTTCGATAATGTCCTCAAGTTTTGTTTTGTGGTAGGGAATCTTAGTTAATAATCAGCTGTTATTCAGCTATGGGGTAATTTGTTTACTACACAGAACTGAAAGAAATCTTTTAAAAGGAGCCTAGGTTACAACGATATTTTTAGAAAATGACGTTCTATTTTGTTTTCAGACACTTGTCTCTACATAGAATAGATAGAATTAGCAAACATGCTTTCCTTGCACATATGTATCCATGAGGCTTCAGATCTTTATCACTGGCAGCTGAATTTCTGTTCCATGCGCCTTTGTTCTAGTTACCGATTTATCTGTACAGAAAGTTAATAATAAAAGGAAAAAGCAATCATCTTGAATTTTCTAAGTAATGCACAGGATGGCACCTCAGAATAATGATAGAATCTTAAAATGCTAGATTTTATATTTGGGTGTAAAAAAAGAAAACAAATATGTTTTTTCAACAATTTAAAATTATTCTGGGAACTTAAATATGTAGAATTTCTTACAATTGTTAAGGAATGATCTCTCAGATTTTGAGTGAGAAAGAGGCAACACTATCCTTATAAAGATATAGTGATAACCCCTGACTTAATAGCCAAGAAACTAAGGGAAAATAGAAAGTTATGAGCAGTCTGTAATATTGTCAATGCTTATCAGTTAGAAGTAAAATAGTTCTTTATATCAGCCCCTGTTGTCATAGTATTATTAGTAAGAACATACGTCAAGAAGGCATTTGCTTTACCATCAGGGCAAGCTATATCTTCTTCTTCTTAGAAGTTCATTACATCATAGTCCAAGTCAATCTTCTGTCTTGGAATTGCTTTTTGGGACCAAATTCTGAAGTCTTTGCTCAGACAAAAACACATGTCTAGAACCCATTACAAGTTTTGCTTAGGTAAAGAGTGCTGGCTTTGTTTATTGAGCAAAAAAACACAAATTATAGTTTCAAAAGTTATTTTAGATTCTTTAATACTTTGGCTGTCATCACAAAAGCATATAAAGGACCTTGATTTTAAAAATGCTGACTGTTCACCATCTGAGCATCAACCCCCTTTAAAATATCTTAAATTGCACATCCAAAAATTTACACAGCTCAAATTACTAAACATTAGGGGTGTGCAAAGTAGGCCCTATTCAATTCAGATTCAGCCCGAATCAGGGACAGTGATTCGATTCATTGATTCGGATCACTGTCCCCGATTCGATTTGGCTGAATCTAAATCTGAAGATTCAATGCCAATTCGGAGAATCGGCGATTTGAACATAAACACAGCTTTAAAAGTTTTTTCTACATACTTAGAGGTAACAGGCGTGGCTCGTAAACTCTGCGATGCTGGGGTGGATGGAGTGTC
>NW_005841953.1:2171062-2179967 GCF_000455745.1 Alligator sinensis
CCCCCCGTGCTCAGCGGTGAACCTGGAAGTACACTAGAAGTACTTCTGGCCCACTTCTGGGTCCACCTGGGAGTGCGCAGCCCCCCCCCCTTCCCCCATGCTTCTGTGAGACACTCCACGTGCCCCAGCATCATAGCTTTCACAAGCCCCTGCTACCTAGAGGGATGTAGAAAAAAACATTTAAAGCTGTCTCTAAGTCTGAATCTCCAAATCTCTCCGAATCAATTCACAGGGTTCCAATTCGATTTGGAGAGATTAAAGGGTCCTCTGATTCGATTAGGATTCAGAGATTTGGCCACTGAATCAGGCCAAATCTCCGCCAAATCGAATCAGGGACTGAGGCTTCGTACAGCCCTACTAGACATGTCTGAAAAAAGAAACCTCACAAGAAACCTGCTTATGTCACATTAAGAGTAGTTACAATGTTTACTTGACTAGAAAATTATACTGATTGTAAATGACACCCCCCCCCATACTGGATTCTATACATGGAAAACATATACTTTTGTTATAATTTTCCAGGTACAGAATCTAATTATAAGAGGTTTGCATTGAATTTATCCCCCTCCCACTGATACAGCAGGGAAAATAAATCTGAGGGATCAGGTAGCCCTTTGGTTTCTGGCTCCCCACAACTTTTTCCCCTGGCAGCCCCTTCTCCCTCTCCTTCCTGTCAGACCCTGCTCTCCCTGAGCACATGAAAGTGAAAGGCGAATTTAAAAACAATAACCTTGAAATTAAACATGGCCATAGCAATTTACATAATTACCTATGCACTTAGTTTATCCAGAATTGTGCATGTTAATAAAAAAAAAAAAGTTAACTCCTGCAACATTTTAGTACAAGTACTCAATAAACACATTTTTTTGAGCAGCACTTTGGTACCTACTTACATTTAGTTCAAACTATGCATGACAGTCTCACAGAGGGCTGACCTCCCCTGAAAATGTATACAGATTATTCTTGGACACTCTTATTCCAGAAAAAACTGTGATTTACTCCCTGAGCACAGGGTGGGAGCAACAAGCAAAGTCCAAAAGCATCGGAAATAGCCATGGTAGAAAATAGGCATAGCTACACCTAGATCATCCCTGACCAATGGCTGTCCAATCTCTTGTTGAACACCTCCAATGAGGGAGAACTTCCCCTGGCAGTTTATTCCACTGCCTCACTATTCAAACAGTGAAGACTTTTTTTCCCCAGATAGCCAATCTAAACTTATTTTATGGCAACTTCAAGCTACTGGTCCACATCTTCCTCTCTACAACAAGAGAGAAAAAAGGCTTTCAAATGAAACCAGCTTCATTCTGTATGTTGTAAGTCTTTCTGTTAGGCCTCTGCCAGATGTGCAGGTAAAGGTATCATAGCATCTGATGTGCAATCCACACAATCACACCTCCTGCAATGCTTCACATGTATGGTAGAAATTGTGAATGTGGAATTGAGAATCAGATTCCAACATACTTTATGGCCAGTGCCAGGAAACCCCAGGAGCATGATCCCAGGCTCTCCCTGTACTAGCAAATAGTAAGTTTCTGTGGTTAGGAGCCCTGTCACTGTGACCGCCCAGCCACCAGGGCACATGGCACAACACCCCCCACCCCACCAGGAACCCAGATCAGCTGATGGGACTTCCAGCCATGGGAGCACATTGGGTGCCCCTAGAGCTGGGAGCCCTGTTGGCTGATGGCGTTCCTAGCCACAGGGTGCACCTGGTCAGATGTTCAATTAATGTTGCCACAGGAATCAGCCACATTTATTTTGTGTAATAATTTTGTGGCTTATTCCTTTTTTTATGATGCCATTAATTGCTTGAACGTGTGGATGGGTTACAAGTCAAGATGCGATTAACTGGTTAATCACATCTTACATGTAAAATGTCACAGCGTCCAGAGGCCTGCATTCCCCTTATGAATTATGCCTACCCAAAGTAGAATGGCCCCGATTTTGATACATTATACTAAGAGCAAATTTAACCAGGTGCCTGCAGAAATTAATATGCACAAACCTCCTCCCAAACCATACCCAGTGCTGGCCAGCGATAGTGCTCTTAAAGGCTGTTGCAGCATACACAAGCGAGAGGGGGAAAAGAGGTATAGTTGATACATATAACCCGTTAAGATAGGAGAGATATTCTTTTTATTAGGATATGACAGGAGAGATACTAATACCTGATTGTTTAAAATCTCTATATGCGTTCTACATTTGGCAAAACTCTGATTATGATTAATTTCACTAACTCCTCAGCATGGTCTATTTAACACTGCCCATTGTGGGCCTTTCGCATGTATAGATAGAAATTAAAAACATAATTAGCTAAAGACATTATAAAATTAAAAGAAAATTGGTAGGACACTATCTGAAACTACTCTTAATTGAGAAAAAACAATGTGGTACTCTTTAAAATGTGTGAATAAAATTTCCTAAGACATACTTGAGCATAAATTATTTAACAGGATTTCTAGTTGTAGCACCATATAGTGTATCCTTAATACTACCAATTTATGTCCTGCAAACTTTAAAAAGAAATAACATTTATAAAAATTGATATCAACATGATCTCAGTCCTCATAAACTCTTTCAACAAAACCCAGAATTAAAACAGCATCCCTGCTCTTAAGACTTGTTAAAATGGACACTAAAAATCAGTGCAAATCTTCTATTAATTAAAAAGAATAATGGCTGAGGCCCAAAATGTACAGGGTGTCCCAAAAGTCAGAAGCCATAGTAATATAAGATATAAGGCTATCTGGCTCCTGACTTTTGGAACACCCTGCATTGCTAAGCAGTATAAAGTGGGAAAACATAGAAATATATTAATACAATTTGGAATGAAATAAACAAAACATAATAGAACTTTTTCTCATCTTTGGTCAGTATTTACTACAATCTTGTTACAGAACGCTTAGATTGAAAAAAAAAATGCCTACCCAGCACATTATGTTGTACCAAGTAGCAAAAGAGATATTTTTGAAGCTAAAACGAAAATAAAATCTAATTACTAATAATATCTGATTTCATATTATTCAACATCACCCCCACCTTTTCAGAATGCCAGGATTCATGTATTGTCAAGTCATACACTGATGATGGTCACATGATTTACACTGGAATTTAATCTGTGGCTCTCATTATTTTTAAACAACTTGATTACCTTCATGATCAAAACATTCATATCTTTACATTTTGCTCAAGTTCCTGAGTTAATGAATGACTTTAGGCTTTGTTTTGCCCTGTAATTTTTGGAACTAGAAGACAGGTCTCCTAGATTATATTACTGATTCTGACAAACTGAATGATCTTGTGCAAGTCATTTAGTCTCTCGAGGTAATATAACCTGGTTCCAAGGTCCCATTCTACTAGGGTGATTTCACAATTTATGTATACCCACCTGTAAAACACATATAACAATAACTGCATACATCATGGGGGACAGGGGTTGAGGCTTGATACATTAGAAAAGAAAGGTGATGTTCAGGCAAGAAGCAGAAGTACTATAGTAATAACTATCATCATATGATATAAATTGGTTACTACTACAGAAAAATGAACTGTGGAGTTTCTCTGTGCTAGTTTCAATGGATACATTTCTCATCCAACATGTAAAAACAAATGAAAACCCAAAATCTTTAAGATTCAAGAAACTAATACACTTTTTTTAATGCCTACCTGAGATGACAATAAGTTGCAGTCAATGTGTAGTCCTTTTCCAGTTTTGTATCTATGAAGCAGACCAGCCATGATTGCACCACATGTGTACAGGCCTGTAGCAAGATCCGTCATGGCGACTCCTGGTCTGACTGGATCACCACTCTAGTAAGAGAAAGAAAAACAGAACGAGGAAGAATTAATCTTTTGTTGCTTTTTCATATAAGACTGGTTTACAAATGCAATGAAAAAACCATGGTCAGAAACTAGAGCAGTTTCTGGAATGAAGTCAGATGAAAAGCCTGCCACTGAAAACCCCCAAAGCCTCTGTAGATAAACTGTTCTTAACAGGGAACCTGGTTTTCTCTGATAAAAAATCCCCAGTTTTTGGATTAAAAATAGTAACCTAAAATCCACATTTTTCCATTATTAAAATGAAACACCACTAATACATATCTATAAATTGGGGATTTTTTAATCGGAGAAAACCAGGATCCCTGTTAATAAGATCCCTGTTAATAAGAACAGTTTATCTACAGAGGCTTTGTGGGTTTTCAGTGGCAGGCTTTTCATCTGACTTAGTTCAAGAAGCTGCTCTAGTTTCTGAATTGCATTTGTAAACCAGCCTTATACGAAATAGCAACAAAATATTAATATAATATCTATATATTAGTGGTGTTTCATTTTAATCATGGACTAGATTGTATTAGCTTGTGCTCCTTTTCAGGGTTCTTAGCTAGTAAGCACAAACACATGAAAACTTGCTCCCTTCCTGGAGCACATAGAAGGGCAGCATATCCAGGCACAGCAACATTGTTAAAGTAGAGCATTTCACTCAGCATAGAAATAAGGAAACACAATAGTTATCAAAAAAGATCTTTATTATTATCTGGATACAGTTTTATCCAGTGGATACAGTGCTTGGAGTTTTGAAAGTGTGTATTAGCATAGTCATCATCATTGTTGTGGTTGTTGCTGCCATTTATAATAATTTTAATATATAATATATATAATTATAATTTTTATCCTCGAGAATTTAAGCTCAAATTTACGTGAAAGTATTTCCAAACATTCAGCATGCAGTGCTATGGTATTTCAACAAATAGGCAATTTTCACTGACAACCTTCAGGAGTTTTTCAAATGCAAATATTTTCTGTGGATTAAAATATTTTGAAAAGTGACATGCAAAATACATGATCTTGTCTCCTTTTCATTACTTTTTTCCATCTCCTTTTGTACCACCAAATGGGATGCTGCTCTCTATCTTTGATATATTTTGACCTTTGCTTTTCTAGATCTTGTGTTCCTTTTACCAATACAGTAATACTTTGCTTAACGAATCCTCTGGAAGCAAAGCTCCTTTATAACGAAGTTGGCTGGCAATGAGCTCCCTGCAGGCTGGCAGAGTTCCAGCCTACAGGGAACTGGGAGGAAGCAGAAGAAGGTGGTGAGACAGGGTTCACCATGTGCACATACAGTACATGCACGTGGCCCAAGGTAGCCTTGAGAGCAGCTCTGGCAGGTAAGTCGGGGGGTGTGGAGAGGGGGATTGAGGCCCCTGTAGGGAGGGAGCTGGGTAGGGCTGGGGCTGCTGTCCAGCCAGGGGGTGCTTGGGGCTCAGGGCCGCAACGCATGGCTCCAGGACCCTGCTGCTCCGGGTCGTGCCCACCAGGCTGCAGAGGTTTGGGGGCAGGGAAGCAGGAAGGCAGGGAACAGTGGGGCTGCACAGAGAACCTGATAACCCTTGCTTGCCCCACACTGCCCTGGCCACGTGCCTCCTGCACATGGAGCTGCAGTGAGGAAAGCAGCACAGAGCTGTGCTCCTCAAAGCAAAGGCAGGGGCAGGGGGCATGTTGCCAGGGCAGCGCAGGGCGAGGAGCAGCGAGCTGCCACCGTTCCCTGCCGTCCTGCTTCCCTCCCCCAGATGCCTCTGCAGCCCGGTGAGCATGACCCAGTGCGGCTGGGAACAGCGGGGCTGCAGAGAAGGTGCTCCCCGTTTCGTCGCCAGGGCAGTGCAAGGCAAATGCCCTCTGTGCATGCCACTGCTTGCAGCGTGGAGCTCACAGCCTCTCTGCACAGCCCCGCTGTTCCCAGTTGTGCCGGGTCATGCCCACGGAGCTGCAGAGGTCCAGGGGAGGAAGCAGGGTGGAGTGATAAGAGGTGAACTCCTGGGGTTTTAACTATAGATTTCCTATCTTAATAACAAGAGTGGCTGACTGAGTTTGCTGTTCAGTTTTGGATTCTCTGTAATGGTAAAATCTCTTTATTCTGGAACATGAAATTAACAGTTTAGACTGACTTCTTTTTAGGTCAATTCCTGCATCAGAACCATAGAATCATAGAAAATTAAGGTTGGAAGGGGCCTCAGGAGGTCATCTAGTCCAACCCCCTGGTCAGAGCAGGACCATCCCCAACTATATCATCCTAGCTAGGGCTTTGTCTAGCCAGGTCTTAAAAACCTCCAAGGACGGAACTTCCACCATCTCTCTGGGTGCCCTTATGTACTACCCTCCTCATAAGAAAGTTTTTCATAATATCTAAAATAAAACTTTCCTTGCCGCAACTTGAGACCATTGCTCCTTGTTCTGTCATCTGCCACCACTGAGAACAGTCTAACTCCATCCTCTTTGGAACCACCCTTCAGGTAGTTGAAGCCTGTTATTAAATGCCCCCCCAGTCTACTCTTCTCCAGACTAAATAAACCCATTTCCCTCAGCCTTTTCTCATAAGTCATGTGTCCCAGCCCCCTAACTATTTTTGTTGCCCTCCACTGGACTCTCTCTGATTTGTCCACATCCCTTCTGTAGTGGAGCCTCAAAACTGAACACTACTCCAGATGTGGTCTCACCAGTGCCAAATAGAGGGGAATAATCACTTCCCTCAATCTGCTGGCCACAGTCCTAGTAATGCAGCCCAGTATGTTGTTAGCCTTCCTTGCAACAAGAGCACACCATTGGCTCATATTCAGCTTACTGTTCACTGCAACCCCAAGGTCTTTTTCTGCAGAGCTGCTGCTTAGCAAATCAGTCCCCAATCTGTCCTGGTGTCCCCCAATCATGGGATTATTGGGGTCCTAATTGGGGTCCTAACTGCAGGACTTTGCACTTCCCATTATTGGATTTCTTTTGCTCCAATCCTCCAATTTGTCTAGGTCTCTGAATCCTAGCCCTACCCTTCAGCATTCATCTACTCTTCCACCCAAAATGCTAGACTTTAACACACAATTTCCAAATAAACATTCATCTCCAGATGAATAAAATGTCCAGAATGTTATTAAACTGGTTGGGCTTCAAAGTTCTGAGAATGTGTTAACACAGTTTTAAAATTAAATGATTCTTAGGTGCCTGACGATCCTATGATAATGCCCCCCAAATTCATTCTAATATGTTTACACCATTCATTAATTAAAATCTCCGGCAGTAATTCCCAAAGCACATTCAAAGACCTTTTTATCAGAAGTTTTGGTATATTAACACTGCACAATATAGCCACAGTGATTTTCTGTGGATACAGTACTGCATAACAGATGCTGAACACATCTCTCCCATGCCTTCTGTTCAATAGTGTTTTTATCTTGAGGATGCAAACATTTATAGCTTATCTAAGGCTGATCCAGATGGCCTCTCTTTTCAAATGGTGATAATTACTGAGTTAACTGGCAATCAATTATCTTAAGGTAAAGAAGTCCTGTGTAAAAATATCTTTAATGGTTATCATGAACTACTTCCCTCCAAAACCACCAGGGTCTTCACTTTTAGTTCTTAACACAAGATCCAAGAGTGAAAAATCTGGTCAAAATTGGACTTCAGAGAACCAGAATTACAAGCTGCAAGTCATATTCCCTTCTGGATTATCATTCTCTGATGTGTCAACAGAAAATTTAGTCTGATTCATGTATCACATACCCTGCTATTTTGATTTTACTTTAGTTTTTTTTCCAAATGTTTTGGCCACAGATCAAAGCTACATAGGGTAGCTTGATAACTATATGACCATACCAGATGCAGGGACTTTTGCCTTTATTATTTACCTATGGACTTATTCAATTCCCACTATTATCAATAGGAGTTTTATTGGACTCATCAGACCCAAACAAGGGTACCACACATTTATATTTTGATGCAGACTCCTGCCATGAAAAAAATCTACATTATCGTAAGAGTTCACATAACCAAACATGAGAAAGGCAAAAGAAAAATAAATCCTTTTGTTTTACATCATCTGTTTCATATTGTTTTATCCTGCTCTAGGAATTACTTTAGTTTAAATATTTTCCTACTTTTTGCTCATTTTATATACATAGCTTATGGTACACTACAAATAAAATCCTTTAGAATGAAGCAAAGCTCTTTCCACTTACCTGTGCAGTGACTGAAAGGCTTTTCCATGGATTTTTTTCTCATTTTGGTACATTTTAAAATCCCATGCAGATCTGTTACTTGCACATACATTACACTGTCCTTATAACAGTGACATTTATTTTAAACTAACAAATTATCATTAGTACTCAATTGTAATGTATGCATGAACTGTCATTTTAAAACCACTCTGACAATCAATTTTAAATGGTCTTTCATTGCAAGAGCCAGCCACAAACATCCTACTATGGGTGAATTTCATTCCAAAGCACAAAATCTATAGACCACTTACATCTCCAAAACATAACTTATATAAAGCTCAGAGTATGGGCCTTATTACACATTGCACTTTGCATGCACTAATTTTAATTGGTGTTAAAATTACCTCATGCTTTGAGCAGTCACAGGTTAAGGGTTAATATGCCCAGTAACTTGCACTGCTCTGATCTGCCATTAGGGCTGGCAAGCAGATGCGGGACAACGAGACAAGTTGGCTCTCTGCCTCCGAACTTCACCTGCTGCCAGAGGCAGGGCCCTTTGGATCTGTGGCCCAGACTGTGGGCAGCTGGGCCTGTGAGGGTCCCAACCGGGCTGCCAGCCCATACCTGTCCTGACTGGGTCCCCACTGCTGCCCATACCCCCAGATCTAGCCCACTGCCCACCCAACCACCAGCCAAAAATCAAACCAGCCACTGTTCCCCTGTTCCCCCTGCCCCTAGGGCTCCCTTCCTGCCCCTCAGGACACCCCCCCCTGTCCCCTGACCCTTGTGGCTCACCCCCACCTCCCATGTCCCCTGGCTAACCTGTACTGCCAGTGCTGTCCCAGGGGAGCAGGCAGGGAAGGGAAACCCGCCTGTCACACCACCACTGCCACTGCTGGGCCAATACTGCCCTGGGG
>NW_005841953.1:2180090-2194961 GCF_000455745.1 Alligator sinensis
TGGGTAGCGGGTTCCTCTTCTCTGCTTGCTCCACCAGGACAGTGCCAGGAGCTGCAGGTGAGCTGGGAACTGCTGGGGGGAGTGGGAGAGGGGGGCAGTGCAGGCAGCACCCAATTCATGGATTGGCAGATACAGGCTGGGAGGGGGGGGGGAAACAGGGGGGGCCCCCCCCCGGCCCCCCCCACCAGCCCGGCCCACTCCTCTAGCACCCCCAGATTCCTGCCCCACCCAACCCCCATCCCCTGTCTGCTCCCTCAGACCCGAGCCCCCCTCACCCAGATTGGGCATGCTGTGCCACCTGCCCACCCCTCTACTGCACCCCCAGATTGGGCCCACTGTGCTCCCAGCGCCTGCCCTTACAATCCCGTTTGAACCTACCAAGCTGTTCCCCACACCCTCTCGCCCGCACCCCTGGATGAGTCGCCCAGGCTCCAACCATCCCACAACTCATTCACCCCAACCCCTTCCCTACTCCCTCCATCACTGTGCAGGCCTCAATCTGCCCCTCTCCTCATGTCCCTTCCTCTTCACACACTTGCCTGATGTGGTGGGCAGTGTTCTGCACCCTGCTGGGCTGTGATCATGGCTGCGTGCAGGATGCAGTTGCGTGTCTGAGTCTGTGCATGCCCCTTCCCACCCTGCTGCAGCCACCTGGAGCCCATGCCCAGGCTGCCCTGCAGCCCTCTGCACTGCCACTGCTGCCCTGCATTTGAGTGCACAGGGGGGCGAGGGGGCTGGGAAAAGAGGGAGTCCAAAGGGACAGGAAAGAAACCCTGGGAGCAGTGAGAGTGGGGGAGCCCTGGAGGCTGAGAAGAGCCCAGAATGGGAGTGGAAGTGAGTTTCTGACCTTTAGGTGTTCCCCTGCTGTCACTATGGGGGAACAGAGTGGCTGGGAGTAGTGCCTCCTGGGATACTGGAGGACTGCTCACAACTTGTTTTGGGCCTGTGGAGCAGTCACATGTGACTGCAACAAACTGCCCAAAACCAGAGATAATCCTCAATGGAAGAGGATTCTCTCTAAGTCACTTTGAGGGCCCTTAGCACGTGTTTCTCTTCCCTCATGTGTGAGCACTCCTGGTTTAAGGGCCCTTAGCACGTTTTGAAGTTAACATGTAACAACACCCTAAGACACACACAACATTTACAATGGTGTCAATGGGGTTTAAACCTAAAGCAGACAGACATACAATCCTGTTAAACTAGTTTTCATCTGTTTGGAGAGTTTCAGAACTACATCTGGAAAATCAAGTATTATTTTGAACTGGTTCACTGTGAACTGGTTCAATGTTATATGTAGACACCAACTGTTCTGTGACATGGACTTAATCAGTCCTCCAAGAATCCCACTCTGCACTGCTCCTCACCCACTCTGCCTCCACTGCTGCAATGGCACTTTTTTTTTTTTTTTTTTTTAAGTGATTTTTCGCTGCTTTCAATAAAACCTATTCTTCTAACAACCAGTGTGTTCCTCACTCAAACACAGCCCTTCAACGTGCCCCTGCAGCCCCTTGGAATCAAAGAACGTGGGTCTAAGCATTTTCCTTCCTGCTTCCTCATTCAACACACACAACAGGCAAGCACGCTATGGACTTTGATCATCTGGGCTAGGGACAGGCATTACACATAAACCGGTTTAAGTGATCAGAAACTGGTTTAAACCTGTAACAGAACAGATGTTCAGTGCACATAAACCAGTTTGAAAATGATTGAAACCGGTTTGAGATAAACCTGGTTGAATGTAGGATCAGACTTAAATGATTTGGCTCAAACCGGTTTATGCAATGTCTGCCCTGGACACATTGCTGGTTTAAGATAAACCAGACTCCCCCAGCATCCCGGCATGCTCTTGGGCTGGAGCAGAGAGCCCCAAAGCAGGGCTGGACCCTCCCCTCTGCTCTCTAGTGGAAGCAAGGGCAGGGTGTGGCCAAATGCTGGCCTGCCATGGCCCCCCCCAGGCAAATTTCTCCCTCTGCCCCCTCTCCCCTCCTCCCCCAAATCCACTGGGAAACTATGTGAACCACAGCTGCTGTTTGCCAGCCCCAGCCACACCTCCATGGTTTGCCTGCAAACAGGCAGGGACAGAATTAATTGTTCACTGTCCCCTCTCTCCCCTGGAACACCTGGGGCTTCAGCTTTGGCTACAGCCTCTGCCCCATGTCCCAGAGGGGGGAGACAGGCAAGCTAGTGTGAAAGTGGCAAGTGTTGGCAAAGACCTGACAATCATCACATATACTGATTAAAAGTTAAGAGACAACAGCTTCACCAAAGAATGAAGAGAGCTACACTTACATTATAAAGCCTTTCTGACTGCCTGACTGTAAGGAGACACTCTGCCCTCAGGATTAGTAAAACTAATTCTTGTCTTCCTGGTTTACATTTCAAATTAGACTAGGCTGTGTATGCTGTGTGTTACTGGCCTGTATCTTAGCTTAGGCAAAGATTTTTGGTAGTTCCCTGTTGTATGCTTTGCAAATTGCTGTGTTCAATATATGCTTGTTTCAGAGAAAGGACTTCTTCCCCATCCCCCTGTCTGCTAGCCTGGGCTGATGCTTGGCAATGCCTCCTCTGCTCCAGCAGGAAGGGGTGAGAGCCTTGGAGGACGTCTCTCTTCCCTCCCCTTTGGCAGTGGCTGGCAGGCACGCTCTAGTGCCCCCCGGCTTCTGGCTTGAGCCACTGAAGACATGTGGCTGCATGTCCTGATTTAACAGAGGATGTCTGTCCAGTTATTAATCTGGTGTGTCTGGTTTCTCTTAGACTAACCTGCAAAGAGGGAATCAATTCAGGCTCGGGCTTTTTGAATGTCTGTCTCTAGCCTTGAAGGCTACTGAAGTTTACTAAACGTGTGGGTGCTTACTTGGGCCCCCTGCTGTGAGCGCCACAATACTTCACACAATTGTTACTCGGTTCCTAGTCAGTGACATTTTGGAATGGTTCGATTGTCACATGTGTCTGCACCTTTTAGATTTCGTGCTGCCTTTTTCATGAGGGCATGAATGTGTTTAGGGAGCAGGGAAGAGGGGCATTGCATTTTTTTAATGAAATATGAACTATAAACTTCAGCTGAAGAAAAGTAAGAGGTAAGATTTAGCATTTACATTAATCAAGTAAAAGAATGACTAAGTCTAAATAAATTGTTAAAAGCCCTTAGTGAACAGACAGAACTGTTAGCAACAATGGTTAAATCAGTCTAATGATTACACTGTCTGAAGTAGGAGTAAAGTGATGTGAACATCTATTTCAAGTGCAGATCTTAACCTTTTAATAAAATCCATCTTTATAATGGCCGCTGAGGAATGTTACTTCCATAATACAGCTTATGCCCACTTCACTGTAATATTTGTACATTCTGTCATTCATATATCATTGAAAATTTTTTTTTACTAGAGTTCGTTTTTTGTTTTTTTTTTTAACTTTTCAATGCATTTCCTGTAACTCAACTGGTATTAATGACATTTGCCCCTTTGTAACAGTTAGTAGTTCCACAGAAAATATTGCACAAGTTTCCAGCTCTTGAGGTAGTGTGTGAAATGTTTGGCATTGTAAAGGAAGCAAAGCTTTCATTCCACAAGCACTTGGGTCAGAATGCAAAAAAGACAGTCAGCATGGATCCTCTTGTAGATACCTGTGCTTTATGCACACTAGCATTAGAGGTGAAGGATTCGCAGGGAAAATATAGCAGCATAGGTGGTGTTCACAGTTGCCTACAGGGCTGCTTTGGCAACCATATAGCCAGAATGTCTTAATTCTTCCCTAGAGATCTGCAATATATCCAGCAGGAAAGGAGTCACCTTTTCTCATGCCAGGAGATTATTTTGTGAACAAATATGTGGTAACTTGTCATATGGAATTGCAGTGAGGCAAGTGAGCAAACTGCTAGCAGCCAGATGTAGATCCTTGTCATAATGGCATATCTTTCATAGATTTGGTATTTCCTATACTTGTGTAACAATCACGGATCCTGCACTTAGATGGAAGCAGTAGTACTCAAACTTTTCTAAAGGAGCAAATAGAGTGCTTCTCTACCCACTTAGTTGCATCTTGGATAGTAGCTGGAGTTTGCCGGAGACCGTAGGCTTGCTCCATTAAGTCCTCATTTAGAGAAACAGCAATTCTAACTGGGGGAAATGTAATTAAGATTTGAAAGAGTTTGTGCAATTTCTCTTATATGAGCATTGTTTCAATATCCAGCACCTCCAGAAAAGCCCCAGAAGATCCTGAAATGCACTAGCATCATTGCCATCAGAACAGGGACTGGTATGACCTCTCTGTCAAGCAACTATAAGAAATTTTTCAGTGGAGAGTACAACACTGCTGTTCTTCCATGCTCCCAGTTCTTGGGTCAACAGCTGGGATACCAATGCTACTAGGGAATCCAATCTCTCCGACTTCCTCAACCTACAAAAGGAACTACTACAGCAGACCTAACATTATGATACCCAGGACAGTCAATATGGTATGGTACTGGGTAGTTGAGGTCGGTCAACCCAGTGCTGCTCCTGTCTTCCCAGTACTACCCTGACCTGATGAATCTCCAGTGACTCTCAGAAGGTCATAGAAATGTAACTCTATTCAACACCAAGGAGAAGATGTAGTCAGTACTCCCTGAATGACAGTGCTACTGGCATGATTTCTAAACTCTAATTCTATTATATGGTGTTTCACCAATATTGATGATATTCCCAGAGTCCTAAACTTGATACAATAGTTGTCACTGTTGTCTTCACTGGTACTAACTGGAAGAACTTCGAAGAGCGATGTACTGGAGTACTCTCTCTCTGTAGCTGGAGTCATATCTGAGCTCTGTTCGGCCCTTTCACATGGCATTGCCCTTTATGTTCGGTTAAAGGTGTCAACTCCAGTAGAGAAGTTGTCAATGCGCAGAGGGGCTGGTTCCAAGTTCAATCCCAAGTCTGTTAGTACAAATCCCAAGTCTGCTGCCAAATTGTTTTCCAGTTATGGAGGAACACCAGCAGGTGCCAACAGCTTTGGCACTGGAATGATCATATCAATATAATTAGCACATGCTGGATAAGACTAGACGCCCTTTATTAGGATTAAAGAAATAACCTAGAATGTACAACTAGAGAGACTTTAATCACCGATTAGACCAGGGATCTCTCACGGTCTTCCTAAGGCTTTGGAAAAACCATGATTCAACAAAGCCTTGGCTTCTATCAGACCTCCCTCCCCCTTCACCCCACCTCTTTCAGTTTAGCAAGATTTCTGCTTCTAAGTTCCCCCTTCCAGCCCCCTTCCTGGAAGACAGTACCAGGCTCACCTGGGCTGCAAGGAGTTGCAAAACCCTTAGAGATAACACCTGGAAGATGATAAATTAAGTGACACAGCTTCTAGGGAGACAAGGCTGTTTGAGGAAAGGTTCAACAATAAGGGGGCAACAAACTGGCACATATACCAATAGGGTACACCTGCATGGGTCTGGTAACTGCTGATTGGTTTTCTGATTCAATCATTAGAACCTGATTGGCTTCTATAGTTTTTAAATGTATTACATAGGTATAAAAGATGTAACTGGTCTATCACACTTCAGACATATACCCTCTGCTTACTTCCCCTCTGTCAACTGGTTTGATCAGTAGGCCAATAGTGATTAAAGTCTCTCTAGTCATACATCCTGTGTTACTTGATTAGGCTTGAAAAAATATCATGTATAATAAACCAGGAACAAAGACAAATTATATGGGGATGGGGCCTATCCATCTACTCAAAACTGTGTTGTATTGACTTCAAATATAGACTGTCATACTGCTTCCCACGCTTCCTTTGCTACTAGCCCCTGAGATCTGCTGCTTGAACATAAGACAAACCCTGGATTACCTGGAGGCGTTTTCTGAGTCGGAAATGATGTGCACTGATTGCTCTAATAGTTGTAGGTTTAGGCCTGAATCCCTCCAACTGAAGCCCTCAATTTTCAGATTTACACAGTGAGCACAGAAGAGGCATCTGTTACGCTCACTGATCAGGGAGTTGAGTCTAGCTCAGGTCAGAAGATTTAGAATCCAGGAGACAGTGCGAAGCATCTCACTTCGCTGTATAGGGGGAAGGCCCCAACTTTGAACTATGTACATGCATAATAAGAGGCAGTCCTTGCCCCAGAGGGCCTGCAATTTAAATAAGTAAATCAAAGGATGAAGAAAAGAAAGTAATTTGTTCACAGTCAAAGGAAGTCCAGAGCACAACCAAGAACAAAACTAAACACTCCTTTGTATAAGGAGTTGCCTGACTGGCTCCCCTAGTTCTGTTGTGTTAATAGTTCCTAAAAACTTCAGCTTTTCCATCAAACTACTCTCCTCATGTCATCCCTTATTAACCAGACTTAAACAACTACTTAAATTCATGCAGGTTATTTTGACCTTGCCCATATTGCATACTCATTGTACATTTAAAAACCAGTGACATGCACCTTGATAATCTATCTAAAGTATTGGGAAACCATCTTCATTCTATTGATTTTAAGATTCAGCCCATGACAGTTGAATGCTTTCCACTGTATGAACTTATCTTTATAATAAAGACCCATCAGGAATCAGCAAAAAAACAACATGCCAATTTCTAGAATTTATTACCATACAGCATAGAAATCCTGCACACTAGGGCTTTGGCCAATACTGTTCTATTATGATAGGCCGGCCATTGCTTCATGACTTCTGGATTGCTCGTTCATAATAAATCAAAGCTCACATTTTATTTTCTCAGCTACCAACCTCTTTAATTCTATTTATTTCTATAAGCCACCTTATTGTATATAGCACAAAGTTTTAGTGCATCAGAAAATGATTTTATTAAATTTGCAATAAAGTTAAGTACCTCAGGCCCAGTGATATGCATGAGACCAGAAACAGCAGCTGCAACAGAATCATAACCTCCTCTCTGAAACACTGGACCAGTCTGACCATAACCTAAAACACAAGAACAACTATATAACAAGCTATGCATGACACATAATTGAGATATAGATTACTACTCCAGCTCTTTTAAAAAGAGCTGAGTTCAATACATTCTCATCAGTTTCTATACATGCATTGTCTCAATTATTCAGGCAAAATATCAGTTTAATACTATAGTTACACATCTTGCCTTAGACCAGGAGCCAGCAACCTTTTCAAGACACGGGCTGGAACAACCCAGCTCTGGTCCAATGTGGGCCAGGTAGATTCCAGGGAGAGTCAGCAGAGGGGGTGGGTCTTTCCTTGCACTCATGATGAGACCAGGCTGATGGGAGCTGCACCCATGCTTCTCCTAGCCCCCTGTTCATTCACTGAGGCATGAGTGCAGCTTCCAGACAGCAAAGAGCTGCACTGAGGCTGGGCAGCTGGAAGCTGTGTCCATGCTGCTACCTATCTGCACTGTAACTGGGAGGCAAGGGGCAGGATAGGGAAGGGGAGAAGGAGAAGCTACAGCAGCATGGATACAGCTTCTAGCCACCAAGTCCTGGTATAATTCACTGCTGACTGGAAGCTATGCCCATGCCACAGCCAGGGGGACATTTGGGGGACGTGGGGAGAAGCAACAGTGGCACAAACACAGCTGAAAGTTGCCCGGCCCCAGTGCGGGTCCTCACTGCTTAGCCCCAGTTCAGGAGCAGGCACAGGCATATGCAAAGCTCTTGGACTCAGTGGCTCAACAGGCCAGATCCAGCCTGAGAGTCATATGTTGCCAACTCTTGCCTTGGGCTAAAGAACAATTTCTATCCTAGTGCCTAATAATGTGCTCTCTGAGGCACTGTTACTCCATGAATCCTGAGGCCAATAAATCATTTGCAGGGCAATATCATGAACCCATTAAGTTCAATAGGAATGCCAGTCTCATGCTATTTAGGGTTTTTTCCCCTAAGCTAACTCAGTCCATCACTAATGGTGGCAAAACCAGGACCTGAGTAAAATACATAAAATTAATTTTGACAGAGACTGGAGTTGGTCAATAACTTTGAAATGTTGATAAAAAAGAAAATCCTTTTCTATTTTTAATAGATTTTTGATCAGCCATGCAATTCACATTAAAATTGTTACTTAATTTTAATGAATAAACTTTAACTTAATAATTACTTAAGTATGGGTAGTATAATAGCAATGTTGTAGCCTTAATACCATATTTACCTGAATACAAGATGATGTTGACTGTAAAACTACCCCCCAAGAATTAGACTCCACACAGAAAATTTATAAATTTATTATGGACTCTAATTATTGGAGGATCATCTGAAATTAGTGCATGTCCCCCCACCCCAACTACTGCAGGTGGTGGGGGAAGAGGTAATGAGGGGGCAGTAATGGTTGTGGGGCACAGACAATGGGGGAGGCAGTAGGAGGGGCAGGCAGTGGGCAGCGGGTGGTGGGGCAGGTAGTGAGAGAGGCAGGCAGCTTGCCCCCTTGCTGACTTTGGCACCCATCCCCTCCACTTACGCACTACTGTGCCTGCCCCTCTCCCTTCGCAGCCTCAGGTAGTCCTGTTTCCCCCTTCCCTTGCTCCCCTTCCTCCTCTGTCCATGCCACCACCCACAGCCTCAGGTCCCTACCCCCTCCTGAAGTCTCTCCCCCCATTCCTGCCCTTCAACCAGCCTCTCCCCCCCACCTTAACTTTTCTCCCACACCACTAGCCTCTGTCCATGCTGCAGGCCAGAGCATGGAGCATCGCTCTAGCCTGGCCTTGTAGCAGTGGCACAGAGCAAGCACTGCTGTTCCAGCCCAGCCCACAGCAGCAGGGAACCAGCACTGCTGCTATGGGGCCAAGCTAAAACAGCAGTGCCAGCTCCGTGCCACTGCTACGGGCCCAGGCTGGAGCCATGCTCCGTTCCCTGGGCTGCAGCAAGGACAGAGCCTGACAGTGTGGGAACAAAGACAAGGAGGAGTGAAGCAGAAGGGGAGAGAAAGGGAGGGGTGGCATGAAGAGGAAAGAGCCTGGGGACTGGGGGGGAAGAGTGGCAGGGCATGCAGAGGTGGGGGTGAGGACATGCAGCAGCTGTGGCTCTGGCTCTGGCTCCACACCCAGGCCCAGGTTGGACACGGAGCCAGAGCAGCTGATGTTTCCAATGGAGATAAACAGGTAGAAAAATGCAGCATCGATAAATAAATCCTACTCTGCAACTGAATAGCAAAATGACCAAAGGAGAGTCTATTAAGCACATACGGAAGTAGAATCTACTGCCATCTAACATGTTATTTGATTATTGTGGCTTTCTTACTAAACCAAGTCAGTTCTTTTAGGGGAGCTCGAGAAGAAACTGCAGCCATCTGACTACAATTTCCATCAGACCAACAACAGAAAACCCTGCAGTAATTGTAGACTTGACTCAAGTACGCCAAGTCTGAAACAAAAACAAAAATGAAAACTGTTCAAGAACTTTTTGATACCATATGGAGGAAAGCTATTCAATCCCAACTGGTTTAGAGGGTACATATCGTGTTTGGCCGTTATGTGGAGAAGTCATTGAAAAAAGGTAAATGAGAGAGGAGAAAGACTATTACACCGACAGAGTTTGTAAAACTGGACCCTGACACTCCTTTACTTGTTCAGGTGGAGAAGTTTTGGCCTTCTTCAGCAAAGAAAGAGTTATTACAACCATCAGCCAAACAATACTTTTATGAAAAAGGAAGAGAGTAGCATCTCTCTTAGCATTAGAATAGCATTAAGTAGACCTATGACAGGAGAAAGTGACAGAAGTGAGGCCGTAATGATCACAGATGATGGAATTCAGGTATGCAATCATCTGTCTGCTGCCCTAGAAGAAGCAGATATTTGGCTGCTCATCTATTTATTTGATGCAGTTTCATCCAGTTTCACACATGTCATAATGCTGTCTACTGATACAGATGATGTCCTTCTTCAACATCTGTTCCAACTGCTTGAAAAAGGACTTTTGGAACTTTGGATTAATGCTTGGGTGATAAAGTAAGATTAGTTCCTCTTCACACGCCTGTACAGAAACTAGGACCAACGCTAGGTGGTGTTCTTATTAAGGCTCACATTCTCACAGGATGTGATGACACCAGCAAAGTGGGAACAAAACTATCAGAACTAAACACATCACCAGAGAAATTCCTTTTAGGTTTTGCTGAAGATAACTACGTTCTCAGAAAATGTGCTAACAGAGCCAAAGAATACCTTGTTAAGGTCCTACACCCATCATTTCATTGCAAAAGATTTGATGAGCTTCATTTTGCACTGTACAAAAGCAAACCAATTTCACAGCTTCCCCCGCACTTCTTTCTCTATTTGAAATGGACATCTCAGGAGATAGTTTCATAGTAGCTAGGGTCAGGAGGGACCTGAACAGATCATCTAGCCTGACCCCCTGCCATAGGCAGGAATGAATGCTGGGTTCACAAGACCCCAGACAGGTGATCATCCAACCTCCTCTTGAATTTGCCCAAGGTAGGGGCGAGGACCACTTCCCTGGGAAGATGCTTCTTTGTGGCACATGAATGTTTTAGCTTAGATGACAGCAGCTACAGAAGTGTGTTAAATCTGAAAGATTTTCAGTGGTACAAAGACCCAAGTGGAGCTCTTTTTCCAGACAAATGTCTCCATTCTGTTCCTGATGATGAATTATTTCTGACATGCAGTTATGCATGCTGCACAGTTACAAGATGCAAGTGCCAAAAAATTACATTTCTTGTACTGAATACTGCAAATATGGTGAAAACTGTATAAGGAAAACCAAAGGTTTTTGAACCCGAAAGCTTGCTTAATAACTATTCTCCAGCCATTTGGGTTGGTCTAATAAAAGATCTCAAATTCACCCAAGGAACCCTGTCTGCCTAAGGAAAACCAAGTAGTCTAATGGATGATGTGTTGGATCACCCCAAAACATTAAAAGAAAAATTATTTCAATAATCGCATTAATTTGTTTAATATCATGCTGTATGTTATAGCACTTCTTATTAATTCCACATTGATATTCCAGTTTTATATACAGCATTTAGATTTCAACTGCTTTTTAAGAAATAAATGTCATAAATAAAATAATATAATGTTAAGATAATTTGCCTTGAGAGAATTGTGAACCCTACTTTCTTTTGCCACTATGACACTGGAAACATCTTTATTAGATTGTTTGACCCCAAAAACACTGGGTTAGATACCAAGACTACTTAGGAGATGCCAGTCACCAAAAAGCAATTGTTGTCATGTTTAAAGATGGTGCCCTCCCACCTTCTGTGCATCAAGTGGTGAAGTCTACCCAAGTTTGTTTGTTTTTTTATCCTTACATGTGTTTTCTTAAGTACAGGTGGTTACCTTAATCAGGTTTGACTTTTCTACAGGGGGGTCTATGCCAGGGACTGAACTATTAAGGGGAAAAAACAACAAGACTAGGCTAAGTAGTTATACTGGTACAGAACTGTGTCATCTCAGTCTTACAAGGTGGGGACTTCCAAAAGAGCCCAAGATGGTTAAATGCCTAACAGCTAAATGAAATCCCTGTAGTTTCTTTAAAAAAAAAATCCCAACTTGTAATATTTCCAGGGAACTTCTACCCAATTCAGTTGAGAGTCACCTTTTCTATGCAACAGAATCCTCATCATTCTGGAAGCATCACATTTTGGTGAAAGGGAAGTTGTATTTATACACTACCTAGTATATTTACTTGGATACACAGATGATTAAAAAAAACTTTAGAAATAATATACATAACATATGTGCATAATAAGTATATCCTGAGTTCAGGAAAATATCGAACTAGACAGAGGTATGTGATGGTTCCAAGTATAGCAATGAGTAACACTGGAGAATATCTAAAGCTCTGTCTACCCCCAAAAGTAATTATACTTTCCTAGCTTATTCTAGACAAAAATATAACTATAATATAGTTAAAATATTGTAAAATAACTGCATCTGTAGTTGTTTGGAAAGGAGGTAAGCAGCCCTTAGTGGTGAAAGAACAGGTTAGAAACTACTTAGAAAAGCTGGATATGCATGGCCAGATCGGATGCCCCTGAGGGTGCTGAAAGAGTTGGCTGATGTGACTGCAGAGCCACTGGCCATCATCTTTGAAAATTCATGGTGATCAGGAGAGGTCCCGAATGATTGGAAAAGGGCAAACAGTGCCCATATTTAAGAAAGGGAAAAAGGAGGATCCAAGGAACTATGGGTCAGTCGGCCTCATCTCAGTTCCTGGAAAAATCATGAAGCAGATTATCAAGGAATCCATTTCTAAGCACTTGGAGGAGAAAAGGGTGATTAGGAACAGTCAGCATGGATTCACCAAGTGCAAGTCATGCCTGACCAACCCGATTGCCTTCTATGATGAGGTGACTGGCTCTCTGGGACTGGGGAGACCAGTGGATGTGGTGTACCTTGATTTTAACAAGGTTTATGATACGGTCTCCCACAACATTCTCACAGGCAAGCTAAGGAAGTAAGGGCTGGATGAATTGACTGTAAGGTGTACAGAAAACTGTCTGGAACATTGGGCTCAGACAGTAGTAATCAATGGCTCAATGTCTAGTTGACAGCCAGTATCAAGTAGAGTGCCTCAGGGGTCGGTCCTGGGGCCAGTTTTGTTCAATGTCTTCATCAATGACCTGGAAGATGGCACAGAGTGTACAATGAGCAAGAGTGCAGATACACCAAGCTGGGAGGAGGAGTAGATATGCTGGAGGGTAGCGCTAGGATTCAGAGTGACCTAGACAAATTGGAGGATTAGGCCAAAAGAAATCTCATGAGGTTCAACAAGGACAAGTGCAAAGTCCTGCACTTAGGACAGAACAATCCCATGTACAAATACAAGCTGAGGGCTGACTGGCTGGGCAGCAGCTTTGCAGAAAAGGACCTGGGGGTTACAGTGGACAATAAGCTGAACATGAGCCCACAGTGTGCCCTAGTTGCCAAGCAGGCTAAAGTCATATTGGGCTGTATTGATAGGTTTGTTGCCAGTAGGTCAAGGGAAGTAAATATTCCCCTCTATTCAGCACTGGTGAGGCCACATCTGGAGTAGTGAGTTCAGTTTTGGCCCTCCCACTACAAAAAGGATGTGGACAAATTGGAGAGAGTCCAACAGAGGGTGACAGAAAATGGTGAGGGGGCTGGGGGACATGACTTATAAAGAAGGACTGGGGGAACTAGACTTATTTAGTCTAGAGAAGAGGAGACTTAATAACAGCCTTCAACTACCTGAAAGGGTTCAAAAGAGGATGCATTTGTGGCAGATGACAGAGCAAGGATCAATGGTCTCAAGTTGCAGCAAGGGAGGTTTAGGTTAGATATTAGGAAGAATTTTCTCACTAGGAGGGTAGTAAAATACTGGAACAGGTTACCCAGAGAGGTGGTGGAATCTCCATCCTTGAGAGTTTTCAAAACCTGGCTGGACAAAGCTTTGGCTGGGATGATCTAGTTGGGGCTGGTCCTGCTTTGAGCGGGGGGGTGGACTAGATGACCTCCTGAGGTCCCTTCCAACCCTAACTTTCTATGATTCTATGAATCTATGTTTCACCATAGTAACATGCTTTAATTTCTCTCCTACAACAAACACGTTTTCCTCAAAAATCCAGCTCCTGGCAATTGCAGTGCACGTGATATGCGAGAACAGTTTCGACTGGCAAAAGTGAAAGTAAAATTGGCATGGAAATCACAGGGAGTATAAGAAAAAGTTGCTGCTACTCAGCTATTTACTACAATGTTTTTTTCTCTTCATCCTGCCTTTTAAAAACAAAGTGCATATTCTATTCTCAGGTGTGTGTGTGTATGCAAGAAAATACAGTAATTAAAAATACACTGCAACTGAAAACAGTTCTACTGGTAAAATGTATATGGAACACTAGCCACTCTGAGCCTTTTGGACAGATGAGGATATGAATCTAATAAATGAATAAATAAATTGTGGATTGTCCTTTCCCTGAGTAACAGATTCTTTTTTTTTTTTTTTTTTTTTTAAACACTTGGTCTCGGCACTTCTTGAGTTTGGGGCCTATCTACTGTCCACATCAGACAGGCAGGGAGATCTCTACATGCAGGAATGAACATCAGCTGCAGAAAGATGCAAAGGAAGGCCTGTGTCGGAACACTTTAACCTTCCTGGACACTCCATTGCCGACCTCGGGCTTGCTAGTCTCAGGCAGCAAAATGTTAAAAAACAATTTGAATGGGAAACAGCAGTACAAGAAATTATTCACGGAATGGATTGCATTAAGAATGGTCAAAACAGGAATCACAGATTCTTATCCCATCACCTAGATTAATTTTTGTGACCTCTTTGTTCCTATAGTTTCTTTGCTTCTCCCAGAACTATCCTTCTTCCCTCTCCCCACTTCTTTTCCCACCTTTTGCATTCAAATTACTTGCTCCACTTTATACACTGCTCTATGCCGTCCTTTCACAGCATCTGGTGAAGTACTCCGTATACACTGTGCTCTAGAACAAAACCACACTCTGCCTCATTCAGAGTACAGACTGAAACAAATGCCCCCTCCATCTCTCCAGAGGGCATCCTGAACACTCACTGGGACTTCCTCAAACCTTCCTGCTTGAGAAGTTCAGTTATAAGATACTTTGAGGCAGGGACAGGCAAAATATGGCCCATGGGCCGCATCCAGCCCGCCAGCCCATTCTATCCGGCCTGTGGGGCCCCTAAAAATGTTAGAAAATTAATTTTTATCTGCCCCTAATTGCCTGTCAAAGATGACAGGCAGCCAGCAGTCACTGGGACTTCCTCAAACCTTCCTGCTTGAGAAGTTCAGTTATAAGATACTTTGAGGCAGGGACAGGCAAAATATGGCCCATGGGCCGCATCCAGCCCGCCAGCCCATTCTATCCGGCCTGTGGGGCCCCTAAAAATGTTAGAAAATTAATTTTTATCTGCCCCTAATTGCCTGTCAAAGATGACAGGCAGCCAGCAGCAGCAGGACCCAGCGGGAGCCT
>NW_005841953.1:2194993-2198304 GCF_000455745.1 Alligator sinensis
TGGTGGGAGCACACGCCACTCAGCTGCTTCTTCTCACTTGAGCCAACCCAGCCGGGCCCGTTTTGTCCCAAGTAGCACGGGGCAAAGCAGCGGCTGGCCGGGCCCTGCCGCCCGGGATGGGATGGGACAAGTCCGGCTGGGTCGGCATCAGCGAGGAAAAAAGGAGGCTCAGCCGAGTGCCGCTCAGCACCAGCCTGGCCCAGCCAGAGTGGCACGCAGCTAAGCTGTGCCTTCCCTTACCTCTGCCAGCCTGTCCCAGCCAGTCCCAAGCGGCACACGGCTCACCACAGCTTCTCATCGCTGGTGACCTCCCGGCCGGGCCCAGCCCATCCCAAGTGGCACACAGTGAAGCGGGGGAGGGGAACGGGACAAGGACGGACAACTTTGCTGGGTGCCGCTTGGGTCGGGATGGGCCTGGCCAGATTGGCACCAGCAAAGAAAAGTGGCGGCTGAGCCAGCTGAGCTCCGTCCGCTTCCCTGCACCGCTTGGGATGGGACAGGACAGGCAGCTGGTTGGCACCAGAGAAGCAAAGCCGTGGTTGAGTCTGTGCTGAGCAGCATGCAAGGAAGAGGCACACAGCTCAGCTGGCTAGGCCGCCGCTTCTCCTCGCCGGTGCCGACCCAGCCAGGCCTGTCCTGTCCCAAGTGGCACGCAGCAAAGCCAACCCAGAAAAGCCAGCTGCTTCCCCGCGTGCTGCTTGAAATGCGACGGGCCTGGCTGAGTTGACACAGGTGAGGAGAAGCAGTGGCTGAGCCATGTGCTGCTTGGGACTGGACAGGCCAGGCATAAGTGCGCAGCTTTGCACAGCTGTTACCAGAGCTCCGGGGGCTCCTGCCACAGCCCAGGGGACTCCGCCCCACTTGCACTGTGCCCAGTGTGCACAGAGGCTGGGCCAGGAGCCCCCCAAGCCCAGCATCCTACTCCTGCTAGGCAGCATTCTCTCGCAGGCAGGGCGGCTGTGCCCCATCCCACAGAGCTGTGGGGGCCAGGCCAGGCTCCACCTTGGGTGCCTCTGGAGGCCCATCTGCAGCCCGAGTCTGCAGAGCTGTGGGGCAGACCCCACTCCCGTCTCAGCACCCCCTCTCCTCTGGCTGCCACTTTCCCAAGGGCCTGGCCTACCCTCAGTGCCTCCCCCATGCCTGCTTCTCCCCATGCCTCTCTCCCTCTTTTCCTCTTCCTCCGACTCTCCCTCTCTCTCCCTCCTTTCTTCCCTCTCTCTTCTCTCTCCCCTCCCTCTTCCCCTCTATGAAGTTTTATTTGTCACCAGGTTTAGATTTTTTAGAAAACCTGGTATTATTTACCATAAAAAAGAAAAATTTATGATTATTAACTATATTAATATGCAGTGCATCCTGTCATATAGCCCATGCCTCAGTTTTGTTTTTATGGCATGCCACCACTCCAGCACCTTACAAGGTAGACATTGTGTTTTTTTCAGCACACTGGCCAGTAAATGTTACCTGCCCCTGACATAAGACCATGTGACAGAGTATAACTTCCAGTTCCAAGGCCATACTACCCCCTCCCAAAAGGAGTACTTCCAAGGGCAAAGGACAGGGGTTAGGGGGCAGGACTTCTGGACATAAGATGATGATATGGGGGCAGGGCAACTGGCAAGGGGCCGAGCTACCTATGCAGGCCTCAACAGCTCACCAAAATTCATGAAGCAGCCCTCCAGCTGAAATAATTGCCCACCCCTGCTTTATGGTCACCCCCATACTGGTGCCGACCTTACACTTACAGACCTGGTCTCAGTGACTGGCAATCAATCTAAACCTCTAACAACCTGTAACAAAACAGAAGTTCCATGCACACAAACCGGTCTAAAAATTGCAAAACCTAGTTTAAGATAACCCTGAATCCATGTAGTATCAAACCTATTCAACTTAGGTCACACTGGTGCATGGAACTTCTGTACACTTTTCCTGTGCAGCTCCGGGGCTGGGAAAACCCAGCCATTCGCCCCAGTCCCAGGGCTGCTCTTTTCATTCCTGCCCCACCCACACTTGGATATTTTTGCACTCTTCAGCCTCTTGCACCCTGCCCTCCCCTCCCCCTGACCAGCCAGCCATCTCAACACCCATCCCACAAGCTGCTCAGAGATTAGCTGCTTTTCATCAGCATTCGCTACTGCCAGAGCTGAGCAAGTCCCGGTGGCAGGGAGGGTGTAGGTTCATTGGTTGGAGGGCAGGGGAGAGCCCACCCCAACCCCTCATAAGTCATGCCTCCCCCCCACCTTCTGGCAGACCACCAACCTCCATCCTGACTTACCGAGCAGACAGTTTAAATCAATTTAACCTCCCCCCTAATGCCCCCAAATGTCTGTACTTAGCCTAAGACTCAATGAGAGAGAAACAAATGAGAGACAATGACTGTCTAACTGTGTGACTGAAGTGACCTCTTAAAAAGTAGGACAGATGGGTAGCCCCAAAGCATATTAAGTTATTTATGCAAAGTTGAAATGGGTTAATAAAAGAGAGTGGGAACAACCAGCCCCGCCCTTAGCACAGAGTATCCTACTAAGCTGGCACTCTGAGCACACAGGATGAGAAGGGAGTTGAACCTGGCTCTCCCGAGTCTGGGTGCAATCCCTAGCCCGAGTTATTGGAGACCACCACCCTGACCAATCTTTAACCCTTCAGCCCTCCCAAAAATGTTTCTCAAAATTATTGAGTAGTTCCAGGATGATCAAAACCTCATTTCTCAGATAATTTACTTTGCCAAAATGTTGATATTTGCCAAAATTTTCTGCCCAGTTCTATTCAGGATCACTTCTCACACAGAAGCAGACGGGAAGAATCTAAGAGGCTATCCTTAATTCTTGATCTTGATCTCTTCCCACACACATACATATGCACACACAAAGACTCTTTAATTTATGGAAAAAAATAATTTACTTTCACATATAATGGCATATAAGATTTTATGGCCGCATACAAAAATGCCATGCCTGGCTTTGATTATGTATGTGCCATTATCTCATTGGGATGAACTGCAGCACCAAAATTATTTTAATGTGTGTGGGTCCACTTCAAAAACAAAATCTTGCTCAATAAAAAAATACTCCAAACAACTTTAATTGGATAGTGAAAAGCATATTGAAATACGTGAGAAATTATGGAGAAGGAAAAGCACTGTTCTCAATTACTAACAGAGAAAAGACATCTCACCATGTCTAGTCATACAAATGTTTGCCTGAACAGAAAGCATCTGAAAATTTAACTTTTTGTATTTACGCAGACCAAGCATTAAAATTCCTTAGAATAATTTATCTGAGAAAGAAAATGGCTATTCTGTAAAATCTTCACTC
>NW_005841953.1:2198702-2208649 GCF_000455745.1 Alligator sinensis
CATTCTTCAAAGAGACTGGCAATGGCTTTCTGATTTTTTCTAACAGCCCTTCATATATTAGTTTAAGTACTTTGAAGTATCCCTAATAAAACACCTATTTGTTTCTCTCTCATTGAGTCTTAGGCTAAGTACAGACATTTCAAAACATCTATCATTGCTACATGTTGGTCGTGAAGTTAACTATAGCGGAGGCCAGACAAATTTTAACTAGCTTTGAGTATTGTAACAAAATAAGGAAATGGGTACCGAATATCCTTTTTAACTTGATTCTTAATTGGTAAATTAACTGGCCAAACAGAAGCCAAAATCTATTTTTGGTAGGGGTGGCTTGCCAAACTCAAAGAATTTGGGATTAGGACCTGTCTGGAAGAAGTAGCTAAACAGCTTTGAGTTTCAAGTTTCAAGCTAATACTAAAGCTAAAAAACCAAGTAGTTCTCTTTCCTGGATAGATAAGGAACTGTGACGCTTTACTCATGAGCGTAAAAAATGGAAAAGAGTGAGAGTCACTCATTGTGGTGTCCTGTGACCAGTGGGGTCCCCCAAGGCTCTGTCCTTGGACCTATACTGTTCAACATCTTCATTAATGATGTGGACACTGGAGTCAGAAGCGGACTGGCCAAGTTCGCCGATGACACCAAACTTTGGGGCAAAGCATCCACACCAGAAGACAGGCAGGTTATCCAGGCTGACCTGGACAGGCTCAGCAAGTGGGCGGACGAGAATCTGATGGTGTTCAACGCCGATAAATGCAAGGTTCTCCACCTTGGGAAAAAAAACCCGCAGCATCCTTATAGGCTCGGCAGTGCTATGTTGGCTAGCACTATGCAAGAAAGAGACTTGGGGGTCATCATTGACCACAAGATGAACATGAGCCTGCAATGCGATGCGGCAGCTAGTAAAGCGACCAAAACGCTGGCTTTCCTCCATAGATGCTTCTCAAGCAAATCCCGGGACGTCATTCTCCCCCTGTACTCGGCCTTAGTGAGGCCGCAGCTGGAGTACTGTGTCCAGTTTTGGGCTCCACAATTCAAAAAGGATGTGGAGAAGCTTGAGAGAGTCCAGAGAAGAGCCACGTGCATGATCAGAGGTCAGGGAAGCAGACCCTACGATGACAGGCTGAGAGCCCTGGGGCTCTTTAGCCTGAAAAAGCGCAGGCTCAGGGGTGATCTGATGGCCACCTACAAGTTTATCAAGGGTGACCACCAGCATCTGGGGGAACGTTTGTTCACCAGAGCGCCCCAAGGGATGACGAGGTCGAATGGTCACAAACTACTTCAAGATCGTTTCAGGCTGGACATAAGGAAGAATTTCTTTACTGTCCGAGCCCCCAAGGTCTGGAACAGCCTGCCACCGGAGGTGGTTCAAGCGCCTTCATTGAACACCTTCAAGATGAAACTGGATGCTTATCTTGCTGGGATCCTATGACCCCAGCTGACTTCCTGCCCTTTGGGCGGGGGGCTGGACTCGATGATCTTCCGAGGTCCCTTCCAGCCCTGATGTCTATGAAATCTATGAAATCTAAGAAATCTATGAGAGCAAGCAAAATCTTGTTTTTTTAAAACAAGTAGGCCTATTTTTTCAAAAGTAGGGTATGCATACTTGACCAGGTCTAGCATATATGAAACATACTGTGAAAAAAATTGAATGTTTAGCATACATAGGCAGCTTGACTGGGTGTTTGTCAAATGTAGACTTGCAAAGTTTCATAAATTCAGAACACACAAATGTAGGCTTGCAACTGCACACTTTTGAAAATAGATTCCATGCCTAACCTGAGCAGACCAAGTTTAGATATAGTTGTACGTGTTTATGTAGTTAAACTAAATTATCCTGTTTCATGTGGGGTTTGGGTTTTGGTTTAGTTTGGATTTGTTGTTTGCTTTCTTGCTTGCTGTATTCTTGGAGTGGGGAATGTTTTTTCTTTAGATAAATTTAATACTTCAGAAATTCTCAGTAGTGCATTAACTGGAGAAATACATGTAACATGTATGATTGCTAGAAGACTATTTCCTTATTGATTTTGCTGACAGCCATGTGGGTTTTCAGAGTCCTTTCAAATGGAATTTCTAAAGATACTGGGGAAGAAAGATACATCTTAACAAATTCCCACCCTACCAGATACAGCAAAAGGACTATACTGAGACATTCAATACCCTTAACTACCCCCGAGTTCCCAAAGCTCAGCACCTCTTAGAATCATGGCACAACAGGCCACTGTTTCATCCACACACTGCAAATAAGCAAAATCTTACCACAAATGAGGTCATGAGAAAATAAGAGACAGAAGCAGCAACAACTGAGCACCGTCCCACACTGGTCACTGCTAAAGCATTCTTTAGTCCCGCTCATACAATGTCTTGTGCTGTGCTGAACACAAACGCTGAATGAGTGCTCGAGAAGAGCTCGCACGTTTAGCATGGCCATTTTTGTCACTGCTGGCCTCAATTTCCTCTCCCCAGGCTAGAGCTGTGCCTGTGCTATCTCTTGCTGACAAGCTCATGTTTTACCCACTATGGAGCCCTGTAATTAATTATTGTATTTCTCCTCCCAGAAGCACAAAAATGGATGCAAGATGAAACAAGTCTGAAGGACAAGTTTGCTAGTCCATTGGTGTATAGCGTGGACTGCTGGCCACTTTGTACCACATGCTCAAGGGCTACGGACAGACATTCAAAAAGCCCGAACCTGAATTGATTCAGTCTTTGAAGGTTAGTCTAACCTGCTTAGATTGAATCAGTTTGCAACTGATGGACTGAAGAAATGCAGGCAGATGCCTACAGTGGCTCAGGATAGAAGCCGGTGGGCACTAGATCAGCCCTCCCTACACTTCCATAGTGCTGAGCTGAGGGGAGGGGGGGGAAGAGGTGTGGCCAGGCCCCAGCAGAACACTCTAATCACGGAGGGGTTTAACCTCCCCCCACACCGCCTGCACTGTCCCAGGCTTTTCTCCACTCATTGCTCAAGAAGCAGGAGTGTTGCCAGCCCCCAGCTAGCACTGCATGCATCTGTTGATGATACTGAGCTTTTCAATCTCCCTCTTTCTGCTTCTTTATACTGTTTGCAAACCTGACAGGCGATGGAGCAGGGAGCTGATAACACAGTGTTTCTCAGCCCATCAAGAAAACAAAAGCCTCTCTCATTAGTTCAAGCTCTTCTTAAACAGCTTTTTCCAAGGAAGGAACTGTGTGACATTACCAGCTATCTGTTGATTAGCTCCAAAAAGCCCTAAGTGGACACTGTTCTGTCTGCTTGTCCCAGTGAAATTGGATACACAAACACACAGACACCTCTCAGCATTAGCTAGCATACCACATGCCTATGGTCTGTGGGGCCGGGGGGCTGTGCTGTGAGATGGGAGGGAGGGAGGGAGGGGGGAATCCCTACTTAAGTAGCAAGGTGGGTTGGGGCAGGGGAAAGCTAGGCAGACCCCAGAGATGTGGGGTGGAAAATTTTCCAGTGCTTTATTTTGCCATGGGAACTTTTCCATTTTTAAAAATTCATTGTTTCATAAAATTAATTAGTAACAATGAGTGGGTGTCAATACAATATTAGACAAGCTTGGCAGTTTCAAAGTTGTAATGGTTTTCAGGTGATTAATCCTAGGAAGTGTGTGAGAGAGTACATATATGTTTTATTGATTTGTAAACAGGTGGGTAAATATACTCGCATAATAATCCAAACCAAAAATCAAGTTATGAATTCACCTAATTGGCTGTGCGGGTCAAATGAAAACCAAAGCATGGCATATCACTCACAGTTCTTTGGCAGTGCTAAAATTAGTGAATCAACAGTTTTCAATACCTGTGGTTTTTTTCTCCAATTTAAACAAACAATGTAAGGGAAGTACATATCATTGTGTACTATCTTTACAGTTTTACAATTATTCCAATAAAAAAATTTCTTTCCGCATAAAGCTTTGAATTTGTTTGAATATAACATTTAAATCACATTAAGTGTGCTGTATTTAATTTTTTTTTCCTAATCAAATATTTCAGTTCAAATACTGGTGGCTATTGGGACATAAAATTAACATGGAGGTACTTTTTTAGTTTTGTTTACTAAATAAAAGTCAAATAAACATGCTAAATCAGATCACACTCTAGTTAGGGCATAGGAAAGTTTTCTGGAAAACCCACATCTCTAGCAGTTTCTGCCGGAGTTCCAGATAAGGAGCAGAGGGAAGGGGCAGCTCTGCTCTTTGGAGCAGACAGCACAACCCAGGGCTGCAAAGCATCTCTGATGCTGGGGGACTCTGGTTTAACTTAACTCTGGTCGGAGACAGATATTGCATAAACCAGTTTGACCTAGATCAATTAAGTCTAATACTACATTCAACCAGGTTTATCTTAAACCAGTTTCAGCCATTTTGAAACTTGTTTATGTGCACTGAACTTCTGTTCTGTTACATATTTAAGCCAGTTCCTGATCACTTGAACAAGTTGATGTGTAATGTCTGTCCCTAGCCAAATAGTTAAGAACTGCTTACAGTGCACAGTAAATGAATTGTACTACATTACTCCAACAGTCATGGGGTCCTCAGGTACAAGCATGTCAAACAGGAGTGAACAAACTGGCCACAGATCTTAAGAGCTGTACTTAGCATTCTGAGCTTCAGAAACTCCAGGACAATTACCTTGATACAGCAGGTAAATGGGGCTGCCTTTTGTACAAAGAATTCCTGTCTTCCCCTTGGCATAAAGCCAGGGTGAGAGAGAAGACAGTCTATCACCTACCCGTCATCTCTACTTATTTGTACCAAAGAACACATACAGTAAGCAAGTGTTCAAAATGCAAATACCTACTACAGCTTCTACTGCTACCAAGTTTAACTTCATGTTGCAAGGCATGTTGCAATGAAGTGAAGTATCAGAAGAGATTAAATGAAGCAGCAGCTAAGAGAAAATAAAGCACTTCACAGTCACAACTAAGGGAATTCTACAAGTTACTAAATACTACAAAAGCCTACAAGTAAGAGCAAGCCAAATCTCCAGTACAGAGAAGCAAGACAGAACTTAAATATAAAAAAAAAAAATCCACTAGGAAAGCCACAGCTAATAGTTATGTCAGGATAACCATTAAACCGTGATAATACAAGGACACTTTCCACTAACTAGGAACATTACAGGAGAAGCAACTCGCCTTCGTCCAGGAATAGTGACCTAATGTTGGAGAATATTTCCCCAGTAAAACTGGCTTATAAACTATCATTTTCAATTAAAAATAAAAATAAGACCATTTCCACTAACTGGCTGAACTACAAAAGTAATAATGCATCATGACACTTCCTGGCAGAAACAGAAATGGAGAGAAAAACATTCCTTTTCCCCAGGTTTTCCAGTTGGTTCATAAAGCTTAAAAACAGCCATTCTAGGGAGGCATTCCTACTCATAAGACATGGAGTCAACCAGCCCAGGAGAACCCTGAAATCCCACCCAACCTCTCTCAATGAAAGGTACTGAGATCTGAAGGGTGTCATGAGAGGTAGCCTGACAACATTTACAGATACAAGATGAGAGCCAGCGTTTTGCAAAAAAAAAAGCAAACTACAGTTGAGAGTTCAAGGACAGGAAGTGTTTAGACACACTATTAATAATTAATCCACAGAAGTCAAAACCCCATCAAGACAACTTGAAAACTTGTATCAACTGAATAAGTCTTCTATTAATGTAACAAAAAACTCCTTAAGGGTGTTCCAAAATAGAGTAATGATAGGTAATGAAATGAAATACTATGGAACCTAAACAGTTCAGAATGAAGTTTAGGGAAAACTTCATGACAGTGCAAGCTATGAAACTGAAGAGCAGTGCCACAAGCAGAGACCCCAGAGGCCCAGTGTTCACATTTTTTTTTAATTACACTTCATCAAATGCTAGCAAATACCATCTCCAAAAGAACACACTGGAAAGCAAGTGCACTAAATATTGCATATGTATTCTCTGTCCCGTACCATGGCAAGGAAGTTTGGTGCCCAGGGCAAAGCCCGCAGCGGCAGTCTGCCTTTGATCCGCAAACAGATCTGGGGGGCACACCCCTCCTCCCCCATGCTTGTCCAGCAGTGAAAGCAGTGGCAGGAGTCATCCTCCTCCCAGCCCTGCACCCGGCCCAAACAAGCCACGCATAGCTATCCCGTACCCTGCCCCAGCTGGGCAGCACCTGTTGGCATCACTTTGCTTAGGCACCCAGGGTGGTCGCCCTGCTGCCCCACCCCACTGTGGCATTGTCTTTGTCTCTAGCTTTATAAGGCCATGTTAGTTATGAAACAAGCTTACTTGGCTAGCTGCTCTAAGTTGTATTGTTTTTGGTTTTTGTCTGCTTCTTTTGTTGGCCTTTTTTGCGTGCTAGATGACAGTGAGATTTTTTTGCTATGGCTGTGACAGACATTCTTCATAAATTTTAAGAAAACTGGCAAACCAAATAAACAACTTTCCCCCAGACAAAGTCGTGTGTGTGTACATCTTCTGTTGTTCCAAGATGGATACTGCTAACACAAATTAACACTGTTTGCTTATTTAAGGATTCTCAGTGACACAAGGACAGAATTCCTTACAGATGTTGTATCCAAAAAAAAAACACCAACAACACTCAAAAAACAAATAAACATTTTTTTCTGCCTGAGAGCTGCGTGTAAGCACCGAGGACAAAAAGAAGCCACCTGCTTTGCAGAACTGTCATTTAAAGGGACATAAACTTAAAAATCATATTCCCTTTGAAGTTTACTCTCACTTGACTAATGCTAAAAAATAACATTTAATATTACTGTAGCTGAAACAGGTTAAAGAAAATGCACACTGAGACTTTTCAATTAGTTGCTTTTGTACATTGTGTTTTGTCATATTCCAGTATTTCCACTGTACAGTCAGAGAAGCAAGGGGTTTTGACATGGGTATAACCCAGACCTGGGGAGTCACAGTTCAGAAGCCAGCAGTCAACAATACTAGGGCTAGGGACAGAAGTTGCACATAAACCGATTTAAGTGATAAGAAACTGGTTTAAACCTGTAACAGAACAGAAGCTCAGTGCACATGAACCAGTTTCAAAATGGCTGAAACTGGTTAGAGATAAACCTGGTTGAATGTAGGATCAGACCTAACTGATTTGGCTCAAACCAGCATATGAAACTTCTGTCCCAGACCCCTTCCTGGTTCAAGTTAAACCACAGTCCCCCAACATGCTCCACAGCCCCTGGGGCTGTGCTGTTTGCTCCAGAAAGCAGGGCTGGCCCCACCCCTCCCCTAGCTGGAGCAGTGATGGCTAGCTGACAAGGGGCGGAAGCCTAGTCTACAGAGAGAGGACTGCCCCCAAACAAACCCTGGCTGGAGGCTGGGGCCAGGGAGTGGGGGTTAAACACCACGTTCCCTGTTCTAACTTACTGCTGGCTGCAACTGTGGACTACAAATCCCAGAGGTACCTGGAAGCAGGAGGAGGAAACGATAAGCAACCTGCAGAGTCCCGCTGCTGTGATTCTGGACTGCAAATCCCAGAGAACTTGGGGGCAGCAGGAAGAAGCAGCAAGCAGACAACCCATGCTGGCTACCTGCCAGAGTGCCGTGGCTTCTGGCCTGAGCAACTGCAGGCATGTGGCTGCATTTCATGAATCAAAGGTAAATGTCTGTTCACATCTGTTTAAATTTCATCTGTGCAGTTTAGACTAACCTGCAAAGACTGAATTGAATCAGCCTTGGGCTTTCTGACTGTCTGTAACTACCCTAGAATTCCAGAAGCCAAAGCTGAGGGTCTGAGGTATCACGCTGGGTGGAGAAATGGGTCCCTGATCGAGGCATTCCATAGCTGGAAGACATGTTAGACAAGTTTCTGGGCCCAAACTGCCCTTCCTTTGAGACCTGTCTAGTATTTCTCCATCCTATACACCGTCAGACCAATAAAAGATACCAGCAGGAAAAAAAAGCAGCTTATTGCATATCCTGAACTAATCACAGCTATGATACTCCAACCCTACTCCAGTACAGACAGTCATTTAGACATTGTCTGGGCCTTTTGCACACAGCAAAAAGGCAGGGAAACATTAAAAAAAACCCAAAAAACACAAACCCCACCCCCGTAAAGTGCAACTGCAAAACCACAAAAATTGGCAAGAAGATAAAAGAACTAGTGTAATACCTGAAAGTACTTTTAACTCTGGGTTTGGTTCTTTTTTGTTGTCTTTTTTAAATCATTTTCTTTCAAGTTAATGATGCCCAGTTTAATTAGCTGCCATAGGAAACTCGGAATAGGATATTCTGTGCTATAAAAAAGAACGTCAGCACTTTATTTGATGACCTTTGTCCAAAATATTAAAGTTGCATGCTAGACAAAACCAAAAACCACCATTTCTGCACTTTTTCACAATTCACTAGCAAGATAAAACTTTATAAGACAAAATATAAAACACATTGTGCTGGGGGGAAAAAAACAACATGGAGACATGCTGTCAACATAGACCAATTCCCTGTAGTTAGATTCCCACATGACAAATGACATTATAATGTTGGTCTGTATAGGATATTCTGAGTAAAACACAGAAAATGTGTTCAACACAGGCATTCCTACAAATAGGGACTAAGCATCCTCGTAAATTCAATCCAGATAGATGGCTATCCCTGCTAAATAACAAATTAATGAGAAACACCTTTCAACTCATTCTCCTGCCAAAAGAAAACATTCAATTAAGGACAGCCTACATCTTTATTTAATAAAGATTAATGAAACAAGCACAAGAACATAAGCAATTCTCTGTGATTAGAAAAGCCAAAATCTAAGATACATTATATGGAATTTTGCAATGTCCAAGTGGCCAAATATATTAACAAAACAAATAATGACTTTTGGAAAATGCTGGCCATCTGTGGGTCACAAGAAAAGGAAGTATAACTTCCTGAGCAGACACACTTACTAAAGATCAGAACTGATATGTAAAAGATGAAGCCTGAGCCAAATTGTCAGGAGATATGCAAGAGGAAAAAATAAACTAGAGATAGCAAGCATAAAAATCTGATAAGCAGTCTTGTAAATACACTTCCAACACTCTCCCCCTCCCCCCACCAATGATTGTGGCCATGTAGAAAGTATATTAATACTTGTATCATGAAATACAATTAGTCCCTGTTATTAAATGTACTGTGTATTATAAAACTGCAGGCAAATATAAAATGAACAAATTAACTCAAATTAGAAAAGAAAAATTATGGTTTCACTGTGTTTCAGCTCTCTAAGGCTAGGTACAGACTGTCAAAAAGCCAAGGCCGAATAGGTTCAGTCTTTGCAGGTTAGTCTAAACAGCACAGATTAAATTGAAACAAATGTGAACAGACATTTACCTTTGATTCATGAAATGCAGCTACATGCCTGCAATGGCTCAGGCCATAACCTGGGGGGCGCTAGAGCACAGCTCTCTGGCTGTGCATTCACTTCCTCTTCCTGCTGCTCCAAGGCCTCTGGGATTCACAGTCCAGAATTACAGCAGCAGGACTCCGCAGGGTTGCTTATCACTTCCTCATCCTGCTTCCAGGTGCTTCTGGGATTTGTAGTCCACAGTGGCAGCCAGCAGTAAGTGTAAGCAGAGGAAGGGTGTTTAACACCTCTCCCTGACCCCAGACCCCAGCTGGGATTTGTCTGGAGGGGCAGTCACCCCTCTCCCCCGTGCAGACTGGGCTGTATCCCTTATCAGACAGCCATTACTGCTCTAGCTAGCCCCGTTCTCTGGAGTATGCAGCACAGCCCAGGGCTGGAAAGCATGCTGAGATGCTGGGGGGCTGTGATTTAACTTGAACCAGGAAGAGATCTAGGACCAAAGTTTCAAACGGTTTGACCCAAATCAGTTAAGTCTGATACTACAGTCAACCAGGCTTATCTTAAACCAGTTACAGACATTTTGAAACTAGATTATATGCACTGAGATTCTGTTCCATTACAGGTTTAAACCAGTTTCTGATCACTTAAACAGGTTATG
>NW_005841953.1:2208680-2247385 GCF_000455745.1 Alligator sinensis
CCCTAGCCTAAAAGCTAAAATGGAAATTTTCAAAAGGGCAGGCCCATGACAGGTATCCTATTCCCATTTGCTTTTAAATGGGTTTCAGACACCAAACTTCCTTAGGCCTCCCTGAAAATTTCAACCTTGGTCTTGAACTAAATCTAAAATCCATTTCAGAAAATAGAGACCCTTCTACTTGCTGCAGTGGGCTTTTAAATCGGGCTCTACAACGTTCTGGAACTTCAGCAAGCCTGCTAGAACTGCACAAGAGATTGGTAGAAGAGCAGACAGTGCTTTCCTGCATAGGTTATGCTGCAAAGATCTACAAGGGCAAGAGAGATCATGCTACTGTTCACCCTTATTTCTAAGTCAGCATGCATTTTAATCAGTTACATAATGAGTCTCAAGCCTAGGAAGCTGTTTTTGTCTTGACTTGGAGGAACTCCCCTAGGTAGCCTCGGAAAGCAAGATTCAGTAGACCGTCTTCTGAGGAAACAAACTGAAATTTAAAAAATAAAAATATACACCTGGTAGAGATTAGGATTAGTACTTTCATTTTGTTTGGGGCTTTGGGGGGCTCTTTTGGTTCATGGGAAATATTCTTCCCCACCCAACTCTACTATGTCTAAACTGTAGTCACTGCTATAACAGTAAATGTAGTATAAAGTTAGCTGTGCTAAGATCTAACCTGGCTAGCTAAGGTATCACTGGCAGTGTAGCCACAGGACTAGGTAGAAGCTGCAAAACCTGAAGAAACTGAGTAAATACCCAAGAAACAGTAAATACCCAAACTGTTAGCCCATGCTGAGCTCTATGCTACTTCCATCTACACTGCTAGCAGTATGCAAACTGGCAAGTTTACACTGGACTGTAGTCACACCAGTGTATGCATACTGTTAGAATTCTATATATAAAACATTTATCTTTTATTTAGCAAGCTAAATGTCTGTCAAAACCTTCTAGCTGATACTGGGAACAGGCCTGACAATCAATCTAGGGACTGCATGTTCAATCATTGGACTACTATTAATACTTTAGTTACTGGCTCAGATAATCCATATGGCAAGAATAAAGAGTGCCTACTAGGTAAGATTCCTAGTGAATAGTTACAGAAAAGTGGGCAAGCAGCAGGGTGATGAGATAGCCACTGAGCCATCTTTGAAAGTCAGGAGAGAATCATTGCTAACACCTAAATGTGTCTTCAATCTTCGCAGAAGTGAGCTGGAAGAGCCTAAAGATGCAGCATTTCTATCACTGCATTAATGTCAGTGCAGCGACACCATTTTCAAAGGCTGAGAATCTGGCCCAGAATGACCACTGCAGAGCAAGGAGAGAGAGAGAGAGAGAGAAAATCCTGAATATCCGCTCAGAAAATTCATCATACATATGTATCCCCTTGGAAAAAGAAACAGTCTTTTTTTTTTTAAGTTGGAAATGTATATCAAACCCAAAATGGGTAAAACAATGTTCTTCAAACTTTCCAAACATGTTTCCTCACACTTTCCGAAAAGCAACAGCAACAGCACGGAAAGTTGCAGTCCCAAAGGAAGATTCTTTTATTCAGCTATGTACAGGAGCAACACGTTTTTACAACACCAGGCTTTCACTACTAGCAAATAACTTTACTATAATAATCTTACTGAAAACCACTGAGTCTTATTGCAGTCTTTTTGGTTTATATACACGTAATATGGATTAAATAGTTTATCCCCAACACAGCTCAAAGGATGAGCTGCTTACCTCACATTTTTACCTTCTGAACTCTAAAATAGATTTTGCTTAGTTGTAAACTAACATTTTTTCACTTGCTATGGTGAAGACACCAATCCACATGCAAAGTTTAATTAACTGCTCTTGTAGACCAGATTCAAGTGGAAGTTTTCCATATTTTTCCATGATGTCAAAGCAAAGAAGAATTTTAGGGAAAATTTAAAGATGAGCTACTTAAAAGTACACATAAATGAATGTGTGCATGCCTGGTGGTGAGCTGTCTCTATGACGCAATATTCTTGGATATTCCAAGTAATACATATTGACCATTTACAAGTTCATAAAATATACATTAAGATCACAATGGTATGTCCATCTTTTTTACAAAAACATTCAAACCTAATTACTGATCTTTTGAGCTATATGATTTGACCCTTCTTTCCCCCCAAGTGCAAATATGGCCAGCAGATGAGCTAGCAAAACAAATTGTATTTCATTACCTCTATAATTATACACTGGATAAGACCTGAATAAGGTAGTCTTTTTAACTAAACTACTTATAGCTGACTTCAAATTTGCTGATTTAAACTTTTCCTTGTTCCATTTTTTTTTTTTTTTTTTTTTTTTTTCTACACCTAGTAAGTGCATTTATACAAGCAAAAGTCTCAAAACGTAGAAGGACATCAGTACGTGTAGTGTCTGGCTCCCTTGTACACAGTTGTTCCGCTTCCTGCTTCACACCATGGACCACTTAAAATAACACCGACCCCACACCATACAAATCTTCAATGCAGCACAAGCACAGAAAATCTTTGGTGAACATTCTCTACAGCTGAACTAACATTTATTCCATATTCTCAATAGTTCTTTTTCACTAAGCCTCTTCAAAATATATATGGATTTATTTTATTCTCATCCACATTTGATTCGTATAGCTTCGATAAGCACCTTTTGAATGATAAAAAATAAACCCCCATCAACTGCTATGATCCATCCTGTAGTTTTTATGAACAGAAAATAAAATATATTGGAAAGTTGGAAAGGAATTTAAAGAATAAATACATTTAGGCCAGGCTCCTACAAGATATTGCACAACATTGGAAAAGACCCGCAGTTCGTACAGTCTATCATAGTTGCTCTGAAGCTAATGGAACTCAGATAATTTATACCTGCTGAGGATCTAGTACCTTAATTCCTGGTCAGTGGGTTTTATCTTATTCAGGTTCTGTTAAATTCTTATGTTAAGGCAGTAATTCTCAACCAGGGTGGCACCCTAAGGCATGCTGAGATCTTTTGAAGGATGCCATGGGATGTTAGCACAGGTAGATGTGTAAACATGATTCACACAATAAACCAAGAGATTTCAAATAAGAATCCCCAGTGTTAAAAACATTCTGACCTGTTATCTCTCTGCAACAGAAGAATTTCTTTATTATCTTTCTGTAGTCAAAAATTGAGTGAAAACTAAAACCTGACATTTTCCAAGGTATGCCTCAAGTCTATCAAAGGGTGTCTATCAAATCTAAGAAAGTTAAGAAACACTGTGTTAAGAGAATTTAGGGATACACCTCACAGAGGACCCTCAGCATATCACAAGATCATCTCCTTAAGAAATAGATATCAATAAAATCAGAGCCATTATTCCTTCCTTAAATAGGAATCTTCTTCAAAGCTACAATACTAATTTTCCCTGGAACGAGCTGAAATAGTCCTTTGCTATGTCTACAAACATTTTTACTGCAACATGACTCAAATAATTAGATTTTTTTTTTAAAACTCAGTGCCATGCCAGGTCATGGGCAGCCAAGTCTGGGGCCAAGGTACCAACCAGGAGCAAGCAGAATCCAAAGACAAGCCAAGCTTAGAAGCCAGGAGATCAATACAAGAACAGAGTCTAGGAACCAGCCAAATCAAAGAGCTTGGAGGTCAAGCAGAGGGCAGAGTTGGAGAGCAAGCCAGGCTGAGAAGCCAGGAGTTCAAGCAGGGAGCAGAGTTGGAGCACAAACTAGATGAACCAGAAAAGCATTAGTGATGGGGCCCTGGCCCCAGATGCAGCCTGGGTGCACCCTTAAGACACTCCTGGGGTGCTTCTACACTTTGGGATGCCCTCCTGCCCCAAACCCCACACTGCTGTCTGCTGCTTGACAACTAAGAAAAAACTGAAATGCACCAGAAGCCAACTCCTTGGCCTGCAGTATCTCAGCCCCACCTGTCTCAGGCTGTTCCAGCCCCGAGCAAAGGGGATTTTGCCAACTAGATGGACCATGCTCTTATCTAGTCACGTACTTAGATTCCTCTCCCCCCTGAAACCAACAGTGAATTTCTGTTTGGTCCAAGGGATTGCTGCAACTCAGAATACTTCCTGCAAAGCGTTTTCACTTACAGCAGGAAGGTACACTTCTGTCCATTCCCCAAGTTACACATAGGTAAAAAACTCATATAGACCTTTCAATATTTGCCTTTCACTGGTGTTATGAACTATTAAGAGTGGGACAAAAGGCAGGCATGGCTCATGGCAAATAGTGACTGGAACTGAGTGGCAAATATTGACAATGGATAAACAATCAAAGTTATTTAACATTTATTCTTAACTTTAAAAAGTTTTAACTTACTTGTTAGTCCATGCCTACACATTCTTCCTTGTTTATAGAGTACCTAAATTTAACTCATTTTGAATATAATGCAAAACCAAAAAGCTGTCTGATTAACTGCTGACTCTACAGCATACCCAGAAACCTATTCCGATTAAAACCTTATTTTCCAGTGAAATTCCAGTTTTTAATGACAAAACTTTCTTTACAATACTATATGCAGACAAATGAGTTTTAGTCAACCCCAGCTTAAACACTGATACATATAAAGCTATTTATGTTCAAACTAGGGGCAAAATGCTGGATTCTGCCACCATTTGCATTCCCTTCAATCAAAGAGCATGTTCTAGTTTTCAGCCCTCATTGTCTTTTTCCATATCATTTGGTTTGTTTGTTTTTTGTTTTGTGTTGTGTTTGGTATAAGCAATGCATTTTATTTTAAATGCTAGAATTCATTAAAATACACGTATATCAGGCTGTTTTTTCAAGTCAATACCAGCTTCACATAATGTTCCTACCAATTTAATAATAAACAGAAGAAAATACAGAGCATGAACTCATTGGCCATGTCGCCATGAGCAGGGGCATGTGGTTACAGCAGGAAAAAAGCAGCAGCACAAATCTGTGCCACTGTTTTTGCCCCAGCATACACCCCTGCATGTAGGGTTAACACAAGGAAAAATGCTCTGGGTAGGGTAGAGTGGGGGCTGGGGCCAGCACAGGTGCTGGCCCCAGCAGCCTTTCCTGAGATCCTGGGGGCCTCCCAGGACTCTACTAGCAGCAGCGATCCAGGTGCATGGAGCCTGACTAACAGCAGTAGCATGGCTCTGGCTGGCCAGGTTCTGGTTTCAGGCAACACAATGCACACCTCCCTGCTTTTTTCTGGTGCAGTTATTTTTTGACACCGCTAAATCCAAATTAGCAGCACAGCAAATGCCTGCATGTGTGGCATGTGAGGTTTGCAGCACCACAAACTACATGTGCATGTACAGCAGGTGACAAATTCATATTGATAAATCAGATCTAATCCACAAGATCAAAACATTTGTTATTTAAACCTTAAACACTTCCCATTCCCATATTGTATAATTCCATCACACAAGCAAAAAATGCACAATTAAATAAACCAGGAGGAGGATTTTTTTCTCTGGAAAAAAAATATTTCTCTTCAGGCTCCCCGAGGAATTGTAACTGGAATTCAATTATTTGTTAATATTTAGTTGAGTCGTTCCTGTAAGAAACTACTAAAACTCAAGTACAATAAAAGCCATTTCACAAAGTCTATTGCGGGCGTGTTAAAACTCCCTAAAATTTCCCCATTCTATTTCTGTTAACTAGGCACTAGACCAAGTAAAATAGCTACTGAAAAATAAACCCTAAACCAGCAGGAAGTGTCTCCATAATGGTATTGTGTTGCTGTGCTGTTCACATCCATAACTTCAGTATTCTAATCCGATTTCATTCACTGTAAACTAAGCCAATGTCAAAGCTTACCACTCACAGGCTCTCTGTTATGGCATTCATCATTAATACTGGAGCAAACAACCAAAAACTTCAGATTTTATATTAAATATTGCTAGCTGCAGGTCACTGATATTTAGATGGGGGGGTCAAGCTGTGACCATGAAACCTTGACAAACTAGCATCTCTCTGGGTGCCTGAAAGTAAATATTTAATTTTAATGAAAAAAAGAGTTACTACATGGTCATTAAACTTTGTATATACTTTATACTCAACAAGGAATGAGAGCACTGACAACAAATTGTATATCAAAGCCGCATACATTATCAGTTGTTTCTTATTCCTAAATTCAATTGCATTTCTTTGGACCAGAGGAGGAAGCAAGGCACCCGCCCCAAGCGCCAACTTAAAAGGGGTGTGAGAATGCCCTCTGGGGCTAGGGACAGAAGTTACACAAACTGGTTTAAGTGATCAGAAACTGATTTAAACCTGTAACAGAACAGAAGTTCAGTACACATAAACCAGTTTCAAAATGGCTGAAACTGGTTTAAGATAAACCTGGTTGAATGTAGTTTCAGACTTCACTAATTCAGGTAAAACAGTTTATGAAACTTCTGTCCCAGACCCCTCCCTGCTTCAAGTCAAATCAGAGTTCCCCAGCATGCTTTCCAGCCCTGGGCTGGGCTGGGCTGTCTGCTCCAGAGAACAGGGCTGGTCCTGCCCCTCTACTCCCCAGCTGGAGCAGTGAGAGTTGGCTCACTGGCCAGCTCATTAGCCCCCCCAGGCAAACCCTGCCTGGGGACAGGGAGGGGAGTTAAACTTTCCTTCCCCCAGAGACAGAGTTGCCCTGCCCTGCCAAACTTACTGCTGGCTGAGACTGTGGACTACAAATCCCAGAGGCACCTGGAAGCAGGAAGAAGTGATGAGCAACCCTGCAGAGTCCTGCAGCTGTGATTCTAGACTGCAAATCCCAGAGCCCTCAGGGACAATGGGAAGTGAACACACAGCCAAGCTGTGTTTAATGCTCACTTCAGAGAAAGAACTATGTTTGATCAAGCTTTTATGAATTCAATGCCACTACTTTTTTCCCCACCCACCCCTTCAGCCTGGCAGACCCCGCCCCCCCAGCAGACCCTCCAGCTACCTCTGGGCTGGTGCCTGGCCACACCCCCTCCACTCCAGCAGGGAGGAGGGGAAGCCTTGGAGGGCTTCTCTTCACTTCCCTTTGGCAATGGCTGGCAGACATGCTCTAGCACCCCTCAGCTTCTGGCTTGAGCCACTGCAGGCATGCGAGTGTATTTCCTGAATCAAAAGTGTTTCTTATCGGTTCAATCTCTGCAATTTAGACTAACCTGCAAAGACTGAATCAATTCAGCCTCAGGCTTTTTGACTGTCTATACTTAGCCATATAGACATAGCTTCAGGTTCAGTTCCCAAAGCTTTGCCACTCTGCTGGATTTTTCAGGAGGCCTTGAGTATCGTGACCCTGGGTCTCATAAAGCTAATTCTTCAAGAGGGATAAAAAACACAACATGAATTTCATTCATATAGGGAAGTTCTCATTGTCTACATCCTAACACATTATAATCCCATTAGTGCTGTCTGGTGGGAATTTTTTTTCTAACTTTTGGTTTTATTTGAAGATTCTGTAAAATTACCTTTGTGGAACTCTAGTTCAGGGGTCGACAACCTATGGTTGGCAGGCTACATCTGGCCCACAGAGACATTTGATCTGGCTCACAGCCATGGGGCTTTGGCAGTATTCAGCAGAGGGGAGTTTCAGAAGCAGTCATCGCCATGGGGAGAAGCGGCAGTGTTCTCCCACCCCATACTGTGTCATTTTGGACTGCAGCCTAAAAAAGTTGCTGACTGCTGTTCTATTTCATTGTGTTTCAATGACTGCTGAGGCAAACATGCCCACTTAACCAGTAATAAAAGTACAGTGCTTCATATTACTGCAAGTTCTATAAACAAAACAGACTTGAAAAGTCAAGTTCACCTCTCCTTAGCTGGATTAACAAAGCTTCTGTTTCTACAAACTGGGCTAAGTACAGACAGTCAAAAAGCCTGGTTTAGTCTTTGCAAGTTAGTCTAAGCTGCAAAGTTTGAACCAATAAGCAAATGAACAGATGCTTTTGATTCAGGAAATACAGCCATACGCTTGCAGTGGCTCAAGCAAGAAGCTAGGGGGCACTACAGTATAGCTCTCTGGCACATAGCCAGCATGGGCTGTGTGCTTGCTTCCTCTTCCTGTTGTCCCTGAGATCTCTGGGATTTGCAGTCCAGAATCAGTCCAGAATCACAGCAGCAGGACTCTGCAGGGTTACTCATCACTTCCTCTTTCTGCTTCCAGGTGCCTCTGGGATTTATAGTCCGCAGTTACAGCCAGCACTAAGTAAGCACGGCAAGGCAGCCCCATACTCGGAAAAGGGAAGATTAACCCCCCTCCCTGGCCCTAGACCCCAGCCGGGGTTTGCCTGGGGGGACAGAGAGGACAGAGAGTCAGCTCTCACTGCTCTGGCTAGGGAGCAGAGGGGTGGGGCCTGCTCTGCTCTCTGGAGCAGATAGCACAGCCCAATCCAGCCCAGGGCTAGAAAACATGTTGGGATGCTGGGTGACTCTGATTTGACTTGAACCAGGAAGGGGTTGGGAACAGAAGTTTCATAAACTGGTTTGACCTAAATCAGTTAAGTCTGAAACTACATTCAACTAAATTTATCTTAAACCAGTTTCAGCTATTTTGAAACTGGTTTATATGCACTGAGCTTCTGTTCTGTTACAGATTTAAACCAGTTTCTGATCAATTAAACTGGTTTATGTGTAACTTCGGTCCCTAACCCGAAAGTGCACTATCATTTGCTCTTGTGTAGCCCCAGGTAAGGCATTCTGTTACTCTGGAAGCAACTGTCTCCAGTTAAGCTGCAAAAGCTAGTGAATATCTGACAGCAGTTAGGGCCGGACACAGGCCTGGGCGAACCGGGTGGCCACCTGGGGCCTGGTCAGAAAGGGGGCCCGAAAATGGTAATTTTTAAATTATTATTATCATTATCTCTGGCGAAGGGAGGGGCGATTCTAAAAGTTTGCCCAGGGCTGCCAGGAGTCTAGGTACGGTACTGACCGCAGTATTTGAGCCTACAATTAAAATGTGATCAACGCCTGTGTTGGAATGGAGCACATCTTATGTGTTCCTAATTATGGTACCGCTCACAGCAAGCAGAAGCAGAAAGATTATGGTAAGTCTTAAAAAGCAAGCCATCTTCAACAGATTGGCTGCTTATACTATGTGGTCTGTCTTTAGAAAGAAAACACATTAGTCTCAATGGCAGGGGAGAATGTTTGTCACATCCCCAGATCCTCCCCTTTTACAACAACCTGGTGAGAATGTTTGGCACTTCCCCAGATCCTCCCCTTTTACAACAACCTGTATGGAGAGCTTTAGAAAGCCTATGCTTTTTTCAGAGGTACAGTTAAACCTTGATTAGGTATAATTACAAAAAAATGTGCATGTCCACTCTCAGGAATTCAAATATCATGAATGAATCAAACGCCCCAAAAGACTGTCACTGGCATAAAAATTAGATTTTAAATTAGTAGGAGGGATGGGGTTCTTTTTAATTGCCTTCTTGGATTCTCAGCAGTTAGGTGACACTTCGGTCAAGACATCCACATGTTCTCCAGAATCACTTGATCCACAAACTTACTTAAAAAAAACAAACAAAATAATCAGAAAATAAAAGGAATAAGATTAAAAACAAAAAAAAACTCTACCAAGTATTATATTCAACAATAAAATTGTGACAGACTGGCAACATGAAGGCTATTACAGTCAGCAGCGTATATACAACATGTTTCATAAAGATGTGTCCAGGAGTAGAGGAAAGGCAACAGCCTGTATACAGATGAATCATCCATGATAGGAAACAGGCAGTAAGGAAGGTCTCATAGAACAGCATAAGACTGAAATCCCTGTTTACCAGCAGCTAAAAACATCCAGAGTGGGTAACTGCTCTGTCAATGGGGAGGCAATTAACACCCCTTGTTGGGAATGAATACAAATGCCTGATGCCCCCTTTTACTCGTCTGTAATTAAAATAGTTGTTACAATCTCCACCAAATGCAGAGCAATTGTACATATGAAACTCTGCTTCTGTTCCTTGTATTTAATGGTGTTTATTTAAGTTAATGACAACTGGTGATGTCAAAATATTTCATGTAAAACCCAGCCCCAAAACCTAATTATGACTGCTAATGGCTTTATTAGGGGAGTGAAAAGTTCAAGTAGATTCCCAATTCTGACACTATGGATTTTAATGTCCTGGAACACTCCTCTGCCAAGCACAAGTAGATTATGGGGCCTGGTGGGTCAGTTTCCTGACATCAGAATATTTTCTTAGTGCTTATAAGACACATACAAGTCCTAAAACATGTGGTCATGAATTGCACACAGGCAACTTCCTCCTGCAAAAATCTCAGCCAAATCACCACTGTCCTTTCACTAGGGTTCTGTCTCTTTTGGAGCCATCTCTCTCAAACTGTCCTGAAATCGCACAGTTCACGAGCTTCTCCTCCCACAGTCACAAACCTATTCACCTAGGACCAAACAGCCTCAAAAAGGGAACCTAAGCATCAATATTATCATGTGGCTGTTTTGCAGTGCATAAGACTTTCAGGACTCGTCTGTGGAGGAAAACTGGTCAGTAATGTAATTATATCACCATAGCCATGCAGGTATAACTGTCCATAGGGATCCTCTATTCCAGAGTAAAACTGACCTCTAAATCTAGCAATATATTTATCCCCCTGCTAAGGAAGTTCCTTGTGCAAACAACTCTTTTGAAAAGGGTTCTAAAGCTTGACTGCCCAGAAAACAAATGCTTTGCTTGATATAATCAATTAACAACTGACTGGGGGCAGGGAAAGTTTATATATCCAGTGACTCATAAACATGTATGGCATTAGCACCCTTCAACATAAAATTAACTTCTGTGTTTTCAGTCAAAGCTAAATCATGGCTCTTCACCAATAGTTAGCACCTTGCTGACCTGCTTAAAATCAGACTAGAAAACAGACTGTCAAAAAGATGCTGCTGTAGATTAATTCTTCTCCATAGGAGCAATGGGGAAATTAGGAAATGGATTGTCTTCCATAGAATCACAAGGTGGCAGTGAAGGTATGATGACCAGTGCATTGTGGAAACGGTGCCCATTCTAGCCAATACCCACCTCCCTCCTCACATGCTCAGGAAAGGACAGCAACTCCACTGCCACTGTTCTTGCCCCTGAACAACCCAGATGCCTAGCCACCATATACATAGCTCTTGCATGGAACAGAGTTGCCAGTGTCCTCACTCAATCTATGCAACCAAGCTAATCAGGACATGATCTGCCTCAAAATGTAGAATCAATCAAAATGAATGCCTTGGAAGTTTGTGCAGCTAGACCTGTATTACAAGTAATTGTAATACAATTGCCACTCCTCTGCTGCCAAATTTCTGGAACTGTGGTTAGTCCCACGAGCCAGATAATGTGGCCCTGCATGCTGGACCAGGCACACTGAGCCAGGTGAAGGCAACAAAGGGGTCCATCCGAGTGCACTGGCTCAGGCAGTCAGGGAGAGGCAACACAGTGCCCAGTTCTAGTATGCTGGGCCAGACAGAGGCTGCATGATGCACTGGATCAAGTGGAAGCCACAGGCCCAATCCCAGTACGCTCAGTTGGGCGGAGGCGATGTGGAGCCCATTGGGGCTCTGGCCCAATCCAAGTGTATGGGGACAGGGAGGCAGTGCAGCATCAAATCCTGAAGAGGTGGCTCAGAGTCCAATCCAGGTGTCTGGGACGTGATCTGGCCCACACCATTCAACCAGTCAGCAGTGTTGGGGGGGGGGAGAAAAAAGTAGAGCACCAGTGATTTACACATACAAGTTATACTATTTCAACTTACAAACAAACATCTCATTTGAGGCAGTCCTAAATGTCCCAGGTTTTAACTTGGATCAAAACAGGAATGGCACAGCTATTTACAAACACAGCCCTTCCCAACTACATTGCTGCTCCTCTGCCAGTAAGAGACCAGGGATACAGCCTGATAGGCTTGTCCCTGAAATGGTTCCCAATTAACTTGAATGCGACTCAGTTAACATACAGATACACACAGCAATGTCCTGAGTTTAAAAATGTTAGTACATTTTATCTCTCATACTTCACAGGTACTTAAGGCAGAATGGGTGTGTACATCTGTAAAATCCTGGGACAAAAGGCTCTCTCCCAGGAGAAATGAGACATCTGCTTACAGCTGTATTGGTAATGATGGTGCTTTACAGCTAATCCTGCACAGGCAGAGAAATAAGCTGCACTGGTTTAGGCCACCTCTATGCCAGTATAACTGCATCCACTGTAGGGGTGTGCCAGTTTAAGTACTGTAGTTAAAAATAAATAAATAAATAAACCAAACCATAATCATCACATTCTTAACCAAAACCATGTGTTAATCAGACCTTATTGAAATAAGAAGTCCTTACCCACTCAAAAAGTCCCAATGACATAACAGAATTACTCATATGACTAACAGCTAGTCACATAAATAACAGTTTGCAGGACCAGGCATCAAGGGACATTATGAAATTCTACCTCTTCCAAGTTAAGAGCTTTTGTCCACATTAAAATAATGAAAGGCTGTTTATGAACAGAAGCAGAAGCACATGGGTCAAAATCATCACTTTAATTTTCTCTGACTACTTTTTCATTTGCTGAATCCAAGATGTAAGGACCAAAGATTTGAGAAACTTATTGCTTGGCAATAAAGAAAGAACTCATCCTTTGGCCTTGATTTGTGCCAAGGAATAACATGCAACTATAAATTATGCAGACTAATGGCTTTATAAAAGTTTTGTAAATATCTGGCCAAGCTGTTTTGTAAATTAAAATTTTGAATCCAGAAATGTGAACATGCATGATGAGGGTTGCTCAATTTTTCTACAGGAAAAAATATGGTGTTGGGGGTTTTTTTGGAACAAATGCACTAGCAACATATTTAATACCTGTGTCAGTGCTTAAATGGTCACATTTATTATCAGGGACATTTAAATATGTTGGGAACAAACTATGGCTCAAACTTTGTGAAAGTATCATATATTTTTCTATCTATATTTTTACATCCATTACTGCAAGCCAACAAAGTTTGTGCTCTAGTCTAACAGAAACTCTGTTTATCTGTTCATGTTTATATATAGTCTCACATATACAATCATTGTTTCAGTAAGCATTTCAAAGGAGTACACCCATGCAGAGGAGAAAATCAGAACAATAAGATTAAGGGCAAAGATTAAAAATCAGAATGATAAGATTTCATTCACAATTGTCACAACTGCAAAATGTTTACTTTTAAATTTAGAATACTGTGTCTTCTGAACTTTTGGAAATACCTGGTAAGAGCTGTTTTCTGTCTTTAGTATACATGTGCCTTCTGCTAATTTCTTTCTAAATCAAGTTGTAAAGTTTGCCATACACTATTACTGCATGCTCCACTAGCTCCCTGAGGGATGACAAGCAATGCGAACATTCTACTTTTTGAATGAGCGACCCAGAATACCAGTTTTAAACAGATGAAGTGTCAGGCTGTGGGCCCAGAACCTGGGCCCGTGGCCTGATCAGCATGGCCACTCATCCTGGCTTGCCACCCTACAACTGGTCACCCAGGCTGGTCAAGGCTGCTCTGAAGCTTCCAGCAGAACCTAGCTCTCCACCTACTCACTGGCAACAGAGTGACCAGCCAGAGTCATTTGACCCTCCAGTTCCCCAGGTTTTTCCTGACCCAGAATTGGAAGTGTCTGGGCAATAGACAGGCAACCTGATCCCAGACTTGCTCTCTGCTTAGTCTCCTGGCTTCTTGAGCTGGCGTGCTCTCTGCCTGATCCCCGGCTCCCTGCCTCAGCCTCTTCCTAACCCTTGTTCGCAGATTGATCACCCGGCTTCCTGACCTGGCTTGTCCCTAGATCTGCTCAGTTCTTTCAACCCTGCCTGGCACCTGGATCCTCAAGTGGCCCCAAAGTTGGCCTTCCATGACTCAGCATGAAATATGTAAACAGATATATACAATCTTAAACTAAAACCAGAATTTAATTTGTTGGTAACGGTTTTTTGCATACTGATCCAGTAACATACTAAATGGCACAGGCATGACATCAGCCAGTCCGCCTTCAAGCAGTGAATAGTCATCTATGGCCAACTGATGTCAATGTCTTATCTAATATACTTGGATAAATTTTAATTATTTTTTATTGCTATTAAGGTCTTCTCCTAATGAATTTGATGTGGTCATGAGTTCCACAGGTGTTTCCTTCTATCAATTTTAAGTATTTGGCCTTTTAGTTGCCCTGAATGTCACTTTGTTCTCTTTTTATGAAAGCAGGTAAAGTAGGGCCCAATTTTAGCATCTATAAGAAGTTTATAACTAGTTTGGCAGCAGCTGTGAAAGGGTTAAAACTGTAGTTGTGATGCTGAAGTTACCTGCAAACTTAGCTACATTACATTGCATTTTAAAAAAAGGGAGTAAAAAAGGCAAATAAAGGATAAGATATTAAGAAAAGAACTGAAAATAAAATGGAAAATACCATTATGCATATATATATCCATGGTCCATCCACATCTTAAACAGTGCACTGTTCTGATTGCTCCATCTCAAAATGGATATGCAGTAGAACTAGCAAAGGTTCAAAGGACAACAAAAATTATTGTTGTGTATTATCAACTGTATGGAACAGCTTCCATACAAAGAGAATGAAAAGTCTAGAACTAAAGACTCTTTGAATTTGGATAAGAGAACTGAGGGAGGAAAGAGAGATCTATAAAATCATGAGTGATGTAGAAAAAGTGAATAAAGAAATTTTATTCACTATGTCTCATATTACAAAAACTATGGGGCACCTGATGAAATTATCAACAGCAGATTTACAACAAATAAAAATACTTTTTTTTAAAATGTAGTACATAAATAACGTGTGGCACTCACTACCACAGGATGCTGTAAAGCCTGATAGTAAAACCAGGTTAAAAATGGAATTAGACAAACTTATGAAGGATAACCTTATTAAATGTAGAAGTTAGAGATGCAAGCACAAGTTCACAACATCCAGAAACCTATTGCTGGGAATAGGGAGGGCCTGACAGGGGATGGATCACTCTACACAGGCCTTGTTTCTTATACCCCTTCTCTAATTTATTCACTACTTGCCAGGCTAGATAGATATTTGGTCTGACTCAGTATGGCAATTACTACATATTTTCTTATTCTATAGATTGTTAACATAGCAAACAACACTGAGTTTACTATAACCTTTTATAAATTTGATCATATATTCTTCCTCTTTGTTTCTGTCAACCACTGGAGTTTGAAATCTGCCTTAAAAATGTCACATGAAAAAATCTGAACAGATAAAGTTAAGACATCTAGACAAATTATGTCATTAGTTTCTCTTCATATTCCTATTTCATTGTCATTGACATACTCCAACAATTCTAATAGACTGGAAAAGTATGCTTTTTCATTTCAAAAAGCTCTGCACATCATTTTATCATATCAAATTTGTTTGTTTTAACATTCATCGCAGGGGTGTAGGTTGTAGCCGTTGTTCTAAGGACATAGGCAGGCAAGGTTCTTTGGGAGAATCTGATATCTTTTATTAGACCAACTTAAATAGTTAGAGTTTACCATTCATTTGCAGTTAGCCATATCTACCACCACCAGAAATAACACCACTCCCAGGTAAGTGGTACACAACCTTTTGGCCCCACAGGCCAGATAAGTGGCACACCATCGGTCCATGAACAACACGGGTCTTGAGGCCTGGCACTTTCTTTCCCACTGGGCTTGGGTCCTGAGAGCCCAGCACCCTCCCTTCCACCTGTCACATGCCAGGGTTGGGCTCTGGGACCTGGCATCCCCCTTGCCCTGCCCCGAGTATTGGGATAGGGCACCCAATCCAGCACACAGGCACTAGGGTTTTCAATGGGTCTGGAAATCTGGCTGTGGGGGTGTGGTGCTACCCCTCTCCTGCCAAATTTCTGGACCTGTATGGAGCCCAGTGGGCCAGACGACAGGGTGCCATGGGCCAGATCTGGCCTGTAAGCCAGTCCTTGAACAACACTGTACTAATTCATTGGCCTGCATCTTCACACATCAGAATCCCTGTGATGAGAGGCAGTTCCACATCTTCCACCTCAGTCAATTCAGGAATTGGAAGATTCTGAGAATACTTTGACTAGAACCACACAAGTCAGCCTAGAGAAACTGTAATGGTTTTCTATCATGAAAGGACTCAAAATGACAGTGGACAGAATAGAATGTGCATCAAAACGACAAACATTACAACTTTTTTTTGGAAAGCAGCGACAAATTATTGCTGCAAAACAATATGTCCTAGGAAGTCACCTACATTACTAAACAACAGCTTTATGTACACAGTGAGAGTGACAAACTATTCTGCATAGGAAGGATTTCTTTGAATCATCCATATTATATAGTAGTTTGGCACTGTTGCTGGAAGAGAAATGAATCCACTGTTTAGAAATGCACAAGTCTTATAGAACCTCTGGATCAAAGAAAAGTTGTGTGAAAATCTCTTTTCCAGTTTTAAATCCTTTTGCAACTAGAAAGAAGCTTGCTTATCACCTCTGAAGCACTTTGCTTGCATGTTACCTGCATACAAAAGAAAAAAGCAGCACAATTCAAACTAAAATATCTTTTAAAAAAAAGAAATGGCTCCAGTTTCTTGTTGGACAAGAATGAAATCATTCAAAGACAAATTTCAAAACCTGAAGCACAAACTGAGAGCTTGGAGTTAAAATAAATGAATAAATAAATAAACAAACTCGGGACTTCATAGTTGAAAGCAATACTCTGCCAGTGTTGTCCTTTTAAACATTGCCCCCTACTGTTCAGAAAGAGATCCTGATTTCCCTCATAGCTAAAAAAAAAAAGTCTAAATACCATACCAATATCAACAAATGGTCACTCCCCTGTGACCGGTGCACGCTTATCTTTAACTGGCCAGTTTTCATCAGCAGACAACTTGGGGCTTGCAAGTGCTTAGAAAGCAGCAGGAACATTGAGAAACATCATGGAGAAGCTAGCAACCCAGCAATAGCCTGTACAATGCTAAATGTATTCAATCAAGATTGTTTAGATAAGAAACTCCGGTTACTATTCAAGAGTGCCAAGATTCCCAAAAGGAGTTAGCGTTTGGCTTACCTACAAGTAAACTCTTCCCCCATACATGACCCTGGCTTGACCGAAAAGCTACTTATCCTGTAAGTTGTTAACAATTTGTCACCTTAAATACAAGTTCAAATATTAAAGGGAGGCGATTCCAAAATACTACTGCTCGGATTTAAAAGACCACGTTACCAATACTCCAGATCATCAAAGCAAGTCTAAATTAATAAGATGCACTTGTACAAGTCCTAGCTTGCTCGTAAACAGTGTTACCTTATGTATTACTTTCATGTTTCTAACTAAATTCAAAACCAAGTGATTTTAATGGGAACAACAAAGGCTCAGAAATAAAATTATAAAAATGATTGTTCTAAGGGTAATTATGAATAGGTTTTTGAACATTTAATATTTTCAGTGATCAAATTTTGTTTTCATTCATTTTGCCAAAACAAACAGCATTGCAGCTACTCAAAGGGCCAGATGTTGATTAATTTATCCAACTGATACGATCTATAATACAAACACTGCACATGGGCCACACAGAAATATCTGTGAAATTCACATTTGACATCCGGCTTAAAAAAACCCACCAGGTGCACATTCATTTAATATAGATCATTTTAATCACTATGGGGCCGATCCTGAGCCCAGGCTGAATTATTAAAAAAGAAATAAATCAGTCAATATGGTTCACCTGTTTCTGAGAACTTGGTGAGGCACAAAAATATTCAATGTTAAAAGAAGATTTGCAAGCATTTTGTTAGGAAGCTCGTCTTCAAGCAGAGGATGCAACATTTGACATATCCTTTGCATATGCTTTTTGCTCTTCCTGTGAAAACCTTCCCCAGATTTGACCAAGGAAAAACCCGAAGCAATCTCAGTTTATATATGTTCAGTATTGACTTGTTAGAACTGCACATCAAACCGCACAAATGGATTTTAGTCCTGCCTCTGCCACAGAATTCATATATAATTCTGGTCAAGCCACATATATCATAAGCTTTCTTCATGTTCACGGGGCTAACTTAGAACCCCAAGACTTGGACGTGTAAAAGTTCTGACCACTTAACATCTGCAACTGAAATTAACAGTAGTGTTTTGAATAAAAGGGGCTTATAATGCTAAGTACTCTGAAAATCCAGGTCCTAGGCCTTTCATATTAGTACATGATTTTCACCATGTCTTAGGTAACAACTCCCCACTGCACCTACTTCTCTAAGGGGTTATTTAACTCAGGTAGAGAACTATGTTAATGTTGTCCTTCCACTACCCTAGCAAGAGGGAAAGAACAGCAATGTGCTGTGTAGATAGTGTGAGCATGCACTGAATGAGACTGGGATCTGATAGAAAATATAGCATGCAATCATCAGGGATCCTGGTTTTCTATGACTAAAACATAATCCCCAATTTTTTTTATTTAAAAAAGTAACCCAAAATCCATCCATCCATAGTGGTGTTTCATTTTGATCATGGAAAAATGTGGATTTAAGGGTTACTTTTTTTAAATCCAAGAAGTGGGGATTATTTTTTAATCAGAGAAAACCAGGGGGTAATAATGTAATAAAAGATAGCCATATAGTACAGATACAAGAAAGTCAAAGTAAGGATGCAAAAGCAAGGGTATGCAAACCTCAATACTGATATTTCTTAATTTTCCACTCTTCGACTTTGCAACATTTTAAATCATTTAACATGTCGTGTGTGATATGTATATCTAAGTTACAAGAAAGCTGTAATAGGAATATTAAGTGAAGAACAAATAGGTGAAGTCTGAGTCATTTTACCCATAGGTGACTGGTGCCACCTTAGTGGGGGGGGGGGGCATGTGACCCCTCCCCACCCCGTGACTAGTCAGCGACTGAGGGGGGTCTCCCCATTGCCAATCACACCAAACGGGGGTAGCCCCCCCGCAGCCAATCACACCAACCAGGAAGTGGCTGCAGCGCTCCCCAAAGTGGCCATGGCGCTCCCACTCCCCAGCTGGCAATTGTGGGGGGGCATCAGCACTCCCACCTGCCCCCCCGCCTGTCACCTAAGCAGGGAGTGCGGCCTGTCAGGGGGTGCACCAGTGGTCTCAGGGGGTGCATGTGCACCACTGTGCACCCCCTAAGCATCACCACCAATTCTACCAGCGGCACAGAATCAGTTTAAGCTGTGGTTCTCAACCAGGGTGCTGTGAGACTCTGAGGCTAGGGACACAAGTTACACACAAACCAATTTAAGTGATCAGAAACTGGTTTAAACCTGTAACAGAACAGAAGTTCAGTGCATATAAACTACTTCCAAAATGATCAAAACTGGTTTAAGATAAATGTGGTTGGATGTAGTATCAGATTTAGGTCAAACTGGTTTAAGGAGCTTCTGTCCCAGATCCGTTCCTGGTTCAAGTTAACTCACAGTCCCCCAGCATCCCAGGATGCTCTGCAGCCTTGGGCTATGCTGCCTGCTCCAGTGCAGCAGTGAGTGCCTCGCCCCACTGCTCCTTAGCCTGCTTTCTACCTGTGTCTGTCAGCCCATAGGGATGAGGGGCAGAGGAACAGACCTCCAGTCCTCCTAGCCAGGATCTACACAGCACACAGGGGAGAGAGAAAGCCCCTGTGGTGCCATCTTTTCAGACACTGCCAGCCTTCTCCCCTCCCAGCTGCTGACTGCTTCAACGGCTGCCACAGAAGGGAAAAAGAAGTCCTCTGGGCCAGGTGCCTGCCCATGCCGCCCAGCATGGGGGCACTGGGCAGCTCCTGCCTTGAGGGGCTACCCCCCAGCCCAGGGCAGCCCCAGGAGCTGAGGGGAATGTTCCCCTCCTGAACCTGGCCTCAGCCCCTGTGAGTCTCAGGCACCTTGAGGGAGCAGAGGGAAACTGTCCTGCTTCTCCACAATCAGTTTTGCCTTAGTTGCTGTGAGGCTCAGGCAAAATTAATGCAGCAGAGCAGAAGAATTTCCTTCTGCTCCCTGGGCTATCCCTGAGACTCCAGCAGCTAAGGCAAACAAGTGGGGTTGGGAAGAATTCCCAATGCTTCTGTCTGGAAAAGGAGACACGTCTGCAAGGGAAGCTGGAGTCTGTTAGCAATCTGTGGAGGTTGCTTCCTAGGGGCACTAGGTGCAGGAGCCTGCACTGGGGGCATGGTTTAAGCCCCAACTAGTGCTGCCCTAGCTAGGGCTGAGCACAGGGAGGAAGATCTCTCATCAGAACACAAGTGGAGGGTCCCAGCAGCAGAACTCTGCTCAAAAGTGGTCTCCCCTCTCATTAAATCAAAGCTCACAAAGGGACTGAGGACTCCTAAAGGGCAGGAGCACTTAAGGCAAAAGGGAGCTCCACAAGGGCTCCTGCCCCCTGTTCTCCCTGCCTGCTGCTCCACGTAATGTCATTTCAGAAATGCAGCTCAAAACTGGAGTTGGTATTGGTTAGAGAGAGAGAGAGAGGACACATGTGGGGCAGGGAGGCAAGGGAGTTTGAACCTTCACACCAATAATTTACAAAATTTTGAAGCCAGGCAGAACCATCACTCCTTGAAGACAGGAGCCATGATGTTCAGAGCAGAAGCTCAGCACCTTTGGACAGGCCCCTTTAAAGAGTCTCAGCTGAAGTCTGCTAAAAGTGAAGCACCTAGAACAGTGATTCTCAACTGGAGCAACCCTGGGCTTCATGCAACCAGGCAAAGACAGGGAGAGGGGGCATGTCTCCCTAGAGAGGCGAAAGGAGGGGCTCCCTTAGCAGCACCCTCTGCGGATACAGTTATGGAGGGGTGCCTTGAGTCTAAAAAGGTTGAGAACCACTGGCTTAAAGGACTTGCTCATAGGTGTTATTATTATTATTATTACATTAAAGGCAGCAGTATGATCCACTCACTCATAACCTTTAACTTGACTATTGCAATGCACAATACTGAGACAACCAAAGTTAAATTGCTCCATACGGTTCAATCTCAAGTGATACAATGAAGCACTACCTATGTAACATAAGAATGCACCACATTAATATAATATAAGAATGCACCACATTAAAACTAGTAGTCTGCATCCCTCCTGTGAAGTTTAACCATTAAAAATACGCTGACACCCCCCCCAAAAAACCCCACACAATTTAGGCAAATCATACATCAGTAACATAGTACTGATACAGCATATGTATAGTACAGAAGTTCTCAACATTTTAAACTCAAGGCACTCTTCAGAAGATGCCAGCGCTTAGTTTTCATTCATTTTTTGACTACGGAAAAAAAATTCTTCTGTTGCAAAGAACTCAGAAAAATCACAACAGGTTTGTGACACTTACAGATTCTTATTTGAAATCTCTGGTTTTAATTTGTGAATCATGCGCAGGGGTGTTTGCACACCTAACAGTGCTAATATTGTGAGATCCCACAGATCATCCTCCAAAGGATTGCATGGCACCCCAGGATGCCATGGTATCCTGATTGAGAATCACTGACATAGCACATAGGACAACACAGCCTTTAATATATATCACAGAAAGTAAATATTTTTGCCACCCAGATACCACATGAATGGCTGAAGTCAGACAGGTAGTTAAGACTTTTTTTTTAATTCAATGAATAATTAACAAGACTGAAGAACAAAGATAGAAACAAAAACCTCAGACATCTTGATCACAGCTGCCATACAACTTATTCTGTAGCACAGGAGAGATTCCTTCAAATTACTTGTTTATTGGTTACATTCCATGCTTATGATGTTCAAACTTAAAAAGATACATGCTTCCAAAATAAGGGAAACATTCAAAAGATATTAAGTCCTGTTAATGACTTCTTGAACTACAATGGATAAGGGAACAGTATGCATTTCCTAACTGATGTTCCCAAAGTTATAATCACAGTTTTTTAAATTCAGTAAACAACTTCTGCAGTTAGGCATATACATCAGGAAAAAAACAGAAACATGAAAGTAAAATATTTAAGTTATTCTTATAACACTAGTTCTGCTTTATTGAACATCTGTATATTTTTGGTTATGCATTTATTAACAAATCTTTTAATGTAATTTCAATGTTTTCTGTGTGACCTCACACCTAGAATCTAAACTGTGCCTATTACTTATTAACAATGGTAGTCATGACAAATATAATGCTGTCTATTGATGTATGATCAATAGCTTTAACAAAATACATTCAACAAAGACAAATAGGTTTATTACAGGCTGGCTGAGCTGTACAACAGGTCATTTCACTCCTCTGCCTGGAGGTTTTATATTATAATTCACATCGTATCATGTACCCATCAGCCCTTCTGTCAGATTCACAAATCAGAAAAAGCCTGAGGAAAAATCTGCTACCTAAATCTCCAGGCTGGTCCCCAGAGAGGTATAAAATATTGGATGCAATGCCAGCATCCATCCCATTTACAGAAAAACTTTTCATCAAATGTGCCTCAAACAACTTTCAAAGTTTGGTGGATTAAAGGGACTGATGGTTGCTCTGAGGTTCTGGGTCACTGGGTTCCCACCCATTCGAAGAAGACATCTTTTGAACCTTTGCAACCCACACTCTTTCAGGATCTCTAGCTGAAGCATTGTACAAATACACGAATTGTGGAAATTAACACTGTGTTCTGTCTCTCTCTGTTCCTCCATCTCCTCTCCCCTACCTTCTCCACCCCCCCCCCCCCCCCCCCCATTTCATATCTCCTCTCCCCTACCTTCTCCACCCCCCCCCGCCCCCGCCCAATTTGATACAGCTCTGAACTCTCAGGTTTCTAAACAGATTCTTTGGCCATGCTCACTTTGAAGCACTACAAAACTACAGTGCTATGAGAGCTATACCAACATTAAGAGCTCTCAAACTAGAGAGCTACAGTTATTGCAAATGTGTATTCTCCTTGCAAGGGGCAACACAGGGTTCTCCTCGGCTGAAGCCTGGCAGCGATCCTCAATTCTGCCACTGTGATGATCAGAGCTGCAGCCCCTCCATCCCAGTTGGGCTACATCTCCGCTCCCTGCAGGTGAACCCAGTCCTGATCTCACACTCACTGATGGACGACTCTGCGAGTATCAAGCTGTCAGTCAGCTCACTGCAGCCACTTTTCCACTCATCCTCTTTGGAGGGAGAGAGTAGAGAGTACTGTGGGATACTGGAAGAGTGACGCCCCCTGTAGTGCTACATGTACTCAAAACATAGCACTACAGAGAAGTTCTCATTTCATCCAGCAATATTTCTGTAGCACCTTTGCCATTTTTGTCATGCTACAGGCAGGAGGCATAATTGTACATCCACTTTTTGTAGTGCTACAAGGGCCTATACAGAGCTACAAATGTAACATCTGAACTTTTGTCAGAGGTTTCCAAGAAGCTAAGGCTCTTGTCCTTGCGCCTTGACTACATTACAAAATTCTGCGGGCCCAGTAACAGATGATGTAGCTCTGCCAACAAAATCCCCAGTATGGATGCAACTCTCACAGAGGAGGCAGCTTTTGGCAGAGCTTCTGCCATTTGTGGGAACTGGAATCACACTGCTGGAAGAAAAAAATCCTTCAAACAGCCACACAAGACTCCCTAGCTACCTTAGCACTACCACTGCTGCAGCAGCCTCCTAGAATGGATCTAGTCCAGGGGTGGGCAAAATGCGGCCTGCAGGCCACACACGGCCTGTCAGGCCATTCTATCCGGCCCGCAAAGCCCCTAAAAAATTTAGAAAATATTAATTTGCCCCTTGCTGCCTGTCATGCAGCCCTTGATGGCTTGCTAAAATTCAGTAAGCGGCCCTCTGCCCAAAATAATTACCAGTCCCTGATCTAGTCTAAGCCAAAAACCTATTGCATACAAGCAGACTACTGTGCTAGGGCAAAAATCCTCTGATTTCAACAGGGCACAGTATGAGATGCACATAAGGAGTCCTAGGAAAAAGTTTAATCGGCACGTTTTCACAAGTTATTAAAAAAAACTGTCAGGACAGGTCACAAAACAAGATTATGCATGAAATGTCTCAACATTGTGAGGAGTGGGTACTTTCCTGAAACTGTCCTCATTTGCTGTAGATCAATGATTCTCAACCAGGGTGATGCAGCACCCTAGGTTGTCCTGAAATCCTTCCAAGGGTGCCACAGGGTGCCATGTAAAGTTACCAGTGTTAGGTGTGCAAACACGATTTACAAGATACAACCAGAGATTTCAAATAGAAATTCATAGTTGTAGTCTTTCTGAATCCTTTGCAACAGAAAAGCTGCTTTATTATTTTTGTGTAGTCAAAAGAATAAGAGAATTAAAAAAAAAAAAAAAGAGTTGGCATTTTCCAAGGGGTGCTTCAAGTTAATTCAGGGGCACCTTGAGTCTAAAAAGGTAGAGAACCACTACTCTAGATGCAGTTATTCCCACAGCTCTGACTCATGACAGAATATAAATGAAATGCTAATCTTTCATGAAATGTCTTTGACCGTCCTGGCCCCTCCTGGGTTTGGACCTCTAAACCTTGAACAAAGTCACCCCTCTTGGGTTTAGGCTTGCATTCTCTGCCCCTCCTGGGCTCAGGCCTCATTACCTCCAATAGACTCCATCCCTCCCAGACTACGAGCCCCCAACCCTGGTTCTTGCCCCTCACAAGCTACAGACCCCTGGCCCTGCCTGTCTTCATCACTCTTCAGCTGTGGCCTTGGCCCCACTCCTGCCCAGTTGAGATCTCCACCACCCCATAGTCTCAATCCCGAAATCACCAGTGCTCTCTCAGCCCTAAGGCTGTCTTACCCTAAGCAGTTGGGATGCTTTATCAGACCTCCCCCTGTCACCAGCTCAGGAGTTCTTTTATCCATGGCCCCCAGGGCTAGATTGCTAGCCCAGCTGAAGCCCTGGGCTTATATCCTGCAAGCCCAGTCCCTTTTGGGTCATGTGGCTCCCTTGATTGCCCTCTACCTTGCCTGCTTCCCCTTAAAGTAGCAGGAACACCAAGCTCCCTGCTACAATATCTTTGCATTATACAGCTAAACAGATTTTCCTATTTTTAAACAAACTAAAAAAAAAACACAAAAAACAAAATCCGGACCAGGAAATGCTAAGTATGGGCAAAGTGGCTCTAACTTTTCTGTTTCATTCCGTATTTTTCCACTTGTTGTTTAGGCTGTATTGCCTTCTCTGCCTTCACTGACAGAGGGCTCTGTGAGCAGCAGACTGTCAATGAGCCCACTGCAAACAAAGTACGAGACACTGCTGAACATTTTATCATTTAGAGCAGAGGTTCTCAAACTGTGGTCTGCGGACCACCACTGGTCCACAAGCTCCATTCAGGTGGTCTGCAGAAAGGTGACCTAAGGCTAAAGCTGACAAACATTACACCTGACTTCCCAGAACTTTGCTCAAAAACACAGGCACATCCATCGCATCAGAAAGGTAAAACTACTGATATTAAAATATACAAGTTGTGTGCTTTGATTTGTAGAACAAAAAAAAAGTTTACTAAGTGGTCTGCCGAGACCCTCAGCAATTTTCAAGTGGTCGGCAAAAAAAAAAAAAAAGTTTGAGAACCTCTGATTTAGATGAACACAGAAGACAAATCCTCCTGGGTTGAGCCTGGTTGCCTGCCACATGGTATTTACATGTTTGATTTCTGAATTTTAACACGAACCTAAAATTATGCATAAGATTCCATTTATAATCTAAAAAGAAAAGCAACTGCCAAATGCCTAAAAGGGTCTCTTGGTGCTTGTACCTCAAATGACCCCTACATAGGATACCTTCAGCAAAAGCTGATCAGAATGCCACTATCTTTATAACTCACCCAAGGAACCTTGTCTGACTATCTTTATAAAACCTTTAAGGGAAAAAAATGTTCTCTTGATGTGATGACAAGTATCAAAGAGAATGCTCTTCTAATTATGTGATAAGTGACCAAAATTACCTTCAACCTTGACATATTTATAATTAGGGATCTGGGTTTTCCATTTCCCATAGAAAAACTGGGAAAAATATATTTCCCCCTTTACCAGAGGAAAATGCAGATTTCTCATTTTAACGGATTTAAACCCACAGATTTTGCAGTTTTGCAAAGACATATAGGGGACGTGTCACCAGGGCAACATAGAGCTCACAGTGGCAAGGAGATGCCCCCACGGCCCCACTGTTCTCTGCAGTGCTGGGTCCCATCTGCTGTGCTATGGAGGCCTAAGGGGAGGGCAGCAGGGCGGGAGCCTAAGTTTGCAGCAGGCAGCCCACACCTACCCCCGCCCCACACATAGATCTGGGGGGCATGGGGGAAGAGGCCAGGCTCCGCCCTGCTGCAGCAACCACCTCCTCCTACTGGGGGCAGGAGATGCAGACCCAAGTCCCTGGCCCCACAGCCCTGGCAGCTGCGGGGGGGCACAGGCCTTTCATTTTAATCACGGATGGGGGGCGGGGAGGGGGTTTTAAGAGAATTTGTGATTTTTTAATCGGGGAAAACCAGGATCCCTGCTTACAACACTTGGAATAACAAAATACATTTCAACTTTGAAGCTTCATGTTTCAGTTATTACACAGCAATACATATTACTCAAAGCTGGTACACTTCACCCCGCCTTACTTTACTACTACTTTTTGTCTCTTACTTTTAATTACATCTTACATTTATTCATTGTAAAAAGCCCATAAAACAAACCAACAAGAAAGCAAAGATGATTCAAACAAAACAGAATGCGATAGTCAGGAAGTCCTACAAAGATTCTCTCAAAAATAAAAATGCAAGAAATATATTTTGTAACACAGGCCTCACACCACATATTAACTGCTACCCAGGAGGCTGGACTCTAACCCAAAGACCTGTTTACTAGTGGCAAACCGCTACCAAAAAGAAGTCCCTGAACAACTTTGATATCAAGTCCAAAGCAGAAGTGACTTTTTCCTAACCTACATAAGTCCTTTGTCGTGGGTCTTTAACAAAGAGAGAAACACTTCCAAATAGGACACATTTTCCTTACTCTTTTAGTTTCTAGTAGAGTGCAATCAGTGGTCCAGGTGAGTAAGAAAATTATTGAGAACATATTTTTCATTATAGCTTATATCCTCTGGAGATTTGTTCTACAGCAGTTCAGGTACAAGCCAGACCAACTGTTTCTCTAAAACTTTAAGTTGATCTATAAACATAACTACTTTAGAAGTAAAAAAAACAGAAAGTACTTACCCTTAATTTAAGCAACAACCTTTAAAGAAGTAGATCCCTTAATACTGCTGCTCTATCCCTTAATATTGCTGTGTTAAGGCTTTTCCATTTCTGAGTATTTACATTTTACATTTACGTGTTTCTACCAGCTATGAGTCAATAGGGGACAGCAAAATCAATGTAAATTTTGTTATGCAGGCGGATGAGCACAACCTAACACTCCTATCCAAAGAGAACAGATGCATAGCAGAGAAAACATATTGAGATCTTTGGAAACTGGAAAATGTCCACAATTCTAAATTTCCACATGGTAAGTCTCTAGCATATGTGATGGATGATCTGTACCAGGCTGACCGAATAAAACTGAAAAATTTACACCCAGGAACCTTCTATAGAGAAATTTGGAAAAGGAACAGTAAAAAATATTTTACTGATACAAATAGGGTCAGGATTTCACCCCAAGTAAATAACGCTCTCTGGAAGAAATCATTTCTAGCAAGGAACAAAGTAAGGGACCTTTGGCTGCCTCTACAGGTGCTCATTGGCATTCTAATTAAAACGCTGCAGTGTCGCTGTATTAAGGCCCTGCACATTTAAAAACAGCCACAGGGCGCTAGGGATGGGAGCAAGAAACAGAAGCTGGAGAAGGAAGAGCACGGAGACTCTGGAGGCACCGATAGGAGACCAACAAAGGAGGGTTGTGTAGATCACGTGTATTAAGGCCCTGCATATTTAAAAATAGCCACAGGACGCTTTAACTAAACCTCATCAAATGAAGTTTAGATGAAACGTCCCACAGCCATTTTTAAACGTGTGCAGGAGCTTAATACACATGAGGCTGAGGAATTTTAATCAGAGCAGATGCCCAGGAACTGCTCTAATTAAAATGCCTCCCCCTCACCCCCCCATCTCTAAGCACACGTATAGGCAGCCTTTGATTTAAAAAATAACGTCTCTTGAAATTTAGTAGAACCTGATCTGTTGGTGCTAGCTCTGTCCTAAGTCCTAAAGTCAAAAGGTTCGTATAGAAGCCTTTAAAAATCACTGCCCAACTCTTGAGAGAAGAAAGTCTCAATTCAACTAATTCACTTGACAGTGGGCATTGTGTGTGGATACCCAACTCCCAAAACAAGCGGTCTACTCCCAGCTTAGACCTGTGAGATCTCAGATTACTATTCAGTAGTAACCTGAGATCTCACAATTATGAAGGCATAACTCAAAACAACAAATGCCAACATCAGGAGTTGGAAGGAACTGACAGCCAACCAACTCCAATGGTGTCACATTCTCAACCAAGCAGCAGCCCGTTTCAAGGTAAAGCATCTTGCCCTTAAAGCAGAGAAAAGAGTGCAGACCAAGGAAAATGAGAGGAATCCAAGACTGCAGCCTACTCTTCCCTGAAGAAAGACCTGCAACTTCTGAAGCTGGATCTACAGCTCAAGGATTGAACTTTTAAGTTACTTGAAGACCCATCGATGAGCCATGGTAGAGACGATCCTTGAATCGAGAGATTGCCAGGAGTGACTGATGTCAAAACAGGTTATAAAGAACTTTTGTGAATTATCTGAAAAGCCAATGTTATTCTCCCTCTCTCTAAAGAAAACTAAGAATAGATGATAAAGCCAACCTTACAGAGCAGGGCTATCCAACTAGAGTGGCTAGGGGCCACACGCCACACCAGTCACAGGCACAGGCCCCCAGCTGCATACTGCATGGGTCACATGCAGTGCAGGCTCCTGGGACCCCACTGCAGCCTCCCCACCATGCATGCAGCACCAGCCTCTCCCCTTCACCAACCCCATCACAAAAGCAATGCAAGCCCACAGCCCTTGCCACTGCCCAAGTCTACCCACTGCCACGACCTCATGGGCGAGCCCCCACAGTACTGCTGTGCAAGCAGTGCGAGCCCGTCTCTTCCCTCTCTGGCCCCACTGCTGCAGTATAGGATTCCCACCTGAGCTCTCCCACGCCCAATGGCACTGCCATGTAGACAGCACAAGCCCCACCTCCCTCTCCCCCCCTAACCACACAAGCTTAGCAAGCCCCGTCCTGCTGTGCTGCCCTGCCCTGCCCCAGCAACCTTGGCTGCTACACGAGCAGAAAATGCCAGAAAGCCCCTCATGAGCTGGATGTGGCCCAACAGACATCTTGGACAGCCTCGATATAGATTATATGACAATGTAATGCACTTGTGGATCCCCTGGGAGTACCATATGAGGTGCTCTCCCAACACAAGCAGTTTGGCTCAAAAGTCCCAGAAGTAAGAGGCACTGTATTACAGAAAGTTGGATGGGGGTTCAATACGAGACACTCTCTTTGCAATAAAGAGTGCTGACCCTGTGCCCAGTGTGGCACTACGAGGTTTGAGGGAACCACAGTTCATCACCACTGTATGCGCAGCTGCTAATATAGTTTTCAGAGATTGCGCACCAAAAACAAGATTATCCCTTTAGTCTCTTATAATCAGCAACAGTTAAAGGTATCATGACTCAATACCACATTTATAAATCTGACTCTATTAAAAGGCATCACAGAACATATAACCAGGAACATGGAAAACAAGGCTCCAGTAATGGTAAGGCAATTTTCCATTACAGTGATAAGACAGAGTTCTTTTAAACCATATATAACTACAGCCATCGAGGCACCGAAAGTCTAGACTCAGTCTGGCTTTTGGATTCTGTCTCAATGATCTAAAGAGGGGGTGGAAAGTCTGGGCATTATATTCCTGCCTAGGTGTCTGCATCAAAGGTCCTGGTGACCTCTCACACATACACCATGATCCAGAAGGATCAACGATTGCCTAAAAGGGATTTAAAATCAACAGGCAAGACAAGTGTAGCTACTACTGGGCACTACAACAGGAAGCAAACTTTGCAATCATAAAGAAGGATATATCCAAGTTATTTTTGTATATATAAAATGCAAAGCATAGTCAGCAGCTAAACCATGCTATTATGTGGACTGCTGAAACCAACATACAAGCTCTTGACAATGGAGCAGTCATAAGGCTGGAAAAATTATAACTCTCCATTGCATCTGGCACAGGAAAGAACTTCCAATTTAGTAGTGTAAACGACATGTGAATACTCAACAGTCAAGCAAAGAGCCAGTTTTTCTAATGTTCCCTGCACTAACAGGTTGCGACAGGAAAACATTCCTTGCAGAAAGAAGTAAAAATGCGTCACAGATGCACAGAACATACATGATATCATCACAGGCTTACTAATAAATCTAATGAACAAGCCATCTGTTATCACTGATGAAGATCTTGCAAAGATCAAACAATTTCTTGTTTATCTCTATGACCGCAACAGTGATATCACCCCTAGCATTCAGCCAGATTAGTGCTATTTGCCCATAAAAACTAAGCACTTGAAAACATTCCACTCTAACTACACTAAAAACAGTATAGTCACCAAGCAACCCTCAGGCTCATTTTTTGCAGCATATATTCTCAAAAGGACAATCATGAGCAAATCTGGAAATATGGGGATGAGGAATGGTGAACAAAGATCAGCAGTCCATCTGAACAAGTCGATCCAAAGTAGCTGGCGCTCACACAATACTTGTCAAATATGCTTGATAAATGAGCAGTAAAAAGACATGCAAGTATCAAAAGGTTTCTAGTGTAGAGTAACAGACAGGTAGTGTCTGCATTCCTGCGGGAGGAAATGCAATTAAATGAGGAGCTCACAAGTATACAGGGTAGCCATCAACCTCAAAATCCAAAGGCTATGTATGACACCTTATCAGATCAATGACATCACAAAATGTATATGCCATAAGTATTCCCAAAATGTGCATATGGATTAAACAAATGGGTATATATTATGGCAGGGCTGTCTAAAGGGCAGCCTGCGGGCTATGTGCTGAAGTGTTAACCTGCAGCCCTTAGGCTTCCAGTCCAAGCAACCCTCCTTTGTTGGCCTCCTACTGGTGCCTCCAGAGTCTCCATGCTCTTCCTTCTCCAGCTTCTGTTTCTTGCTCCCAACCCTAGAGCAGGGTGGGGCTGCATGGCCTGCAGGGCTGAGGAAGCCTATGGCTGAGGAACTCAGGAAGCCCGGGACAGCAGAGGGTCATATAGCCCCCAGCCCCTCAGAAGTAGGACAGCTCTGTATTATAGGATACAAACTAAAAATAAAAAGCAGAAGCTGATAGATAAAACTGTAAATATCTAAGAAGATATTTTTGAGAAATAAACATTAAAAATTCACAATGGTCATAGTAACCTGTAGCACTTACTGAGGTTCTGTATTTGAATAAAATCAGTTTGAAATGATAGATTCAGATATAAAAATTCTATTTATGAAAGGCAAAACTGTATGACATCATTATAATGCAATAATCATGTAATATTGGTCATTTCCAAGTACTGTGAATTTTAAAATCACATCGGGTTGGTCAATTACCAAGCTAAAATCATGACTTTAATATCAAATGCACAATTCCATCATACATCGACTGGACTAAAAAAGAAATTCTCTCATACACAGACAACAGAAATAGCATGCCTACACTTAAAAACAAAGGTTCTACTTAATTATACTGGAACATGCACATTAAAAAAGTTATTTACAGGTAAGCAACTGATTTTTATACTCAGTTTTCAAAACTGGTTAAGCAAGTTTTAATGAAGGGTGTTTTTTTTTTTAATTTGTGCTTCTGAATCGAGTCCAAATACTGACTCTAAACAATACAGATTTTAAGATATTTATATTTTATTCAAAATAGGGATTTAGGAGAGAAGCAGCATTACAACCCTAACTAAACATCATATAGTGCACCTAGCAGATCTAAAGTGCCTTAGCTAACAATGTCTCTACTTTGTAGACTTTGGAAGTCACTCATCGTGGTGTCCTGTGACCAGTGGGGTCCCCCAAGGCTCTGTCCTTGGACCCATACTGTTCAACATCTTCATTAATGATGTGGACACTGGAGTCAGAAGCGGACTGGCCAAGTTCGCCAATGACACCAAACTTTGGGGCAAAGCATCCACACCAGAAGACAGGCAGGTGATCCAGGCTGACCTGGACAGGCTCAGCAACCGGGGACAAGTAGCAACAACACAAGGTGTGCCCTTGTTACTTGTCCGGGCGGCTAGTAAAGCGACCAAAACGCTGGCTTGCATCCATAGATGCTTCTCAAGCAAATCCCGGGATGTCATTCTCCCCCTGTACTCGGCCTTAGTGAGGCCGCAGCTGGAGTACTGTGTCCAGTTTTGGGCTCCACAATTCAAAAAGGATGTGGAGAAGCTTGAGAGAGTCCAGAGAAGAGCCACGCGCATGATCAGAGGTCAGGGAAGCAGACCCTACGATGACAGGCTGAGAGCCCTGGGGCTCTTTAGCCTGAAAAAGCGCAGGCTCAGGGGCGATCTGATGGCCACCTACAAGTTTATCAAGGGTGACCACCAGCATCTGGGGGAACGTTTGTTCACCAGAGCGCCCCAAGGGATGACGAGGTCGAATGGTCACAAACTACTTCAAGATCGTTTCAGGCTGGACATAAGGAAGAACTTCTTTACTGTCCGAGCCCCCAAGGTCTGGAACAGCCTGCCACCGGAGGTGGTTCAAGCGCCTTCATTGAACACCTTCAAGATGAAACTGGATGCTTATCTTGCTGGGATCCTATGACCCCAGCTGACTTCCTGCCCTTTGGGCAGGGGGCTGGACTCGATGATCTTCCGAGGTCCCTTCCAGCCCTGATGTCTATGAAATCTACTTTCCCATCTCTGTCCTCAATTTTTGTAATGCAGTAATAGCACTTAATGCCTGACTCCTACAACCACTTATGTGGGCAGAGCCACTGAATTATCATTTATCAGGCAATACACATGATTAAGTGAGTATATGCAGAATCAAGGCTTGTAGTGGTAGTTCTGTATTTAAAAAAATAACTATAGTAATGATTCTGTCCCAGTATAATTTGTATTCTGAACTGCATTTACTTACCAAAGCAAAGCTCAAGGTTCAATTAGTGTAGTAAGTGCATCTTATCTTATAAGATACAGCTACAAAGAATATAAAGCCTCACACCTCAGGGCAGGCACAATCCCTCAGATCCACAATTACCTTGATAGACTAGAAAAGTGATCCACAACCAGCCAGATGGGATCAACAAGGCCAAGAGCAAAGTCCTGCACTTGGGACAGAATAACTGCATACATAAATACAGACTGAAAAATGACTGGCTAGGCTGCAGTACTGCAAAGAACAACCTGGGGGTTACAATGGGCCATAAGCTGAATATGAACCAACAGCATTCTTGCTGCAAAAAACGCAGCAGCCTACTGGGTTGTAGTAGCTGGAGTGGCACTTGCAAATCAAAGAAAATGATTCTTCCACTCTTTCACAACTGTACTGGAATCTTTCCAAACTCTCCACATCCTTCTTGAAGTGAGGCCCAAAACTGGACACAGCACTCCAGCTGAGGTCTCACTAGTGCTGAACAGAGTCCAGCACAAGGCAATAAAAAGTATTAGGGGACTGGGAGGCAAGATTTATGATGAAAAGCCAAAAGAACTAGGGTTATTTAATCTGGAGAAGAGAAGACTGAGGGACGATTTGATAACAGTCTTCAAATACCTAAATAGATTATATACAGAGGATAGAAACAGACTATTTTCTGCAGCTGTAAGAGACAAGACTAGAAGCAATGGCCTCAAGTTGCAACAGAGGAAATTTAGGTTGGAGATTAGGGGGAACTTTTTGACTATGGGAGCAGTCAAGCATCAGAACACACTAGCCAGAGAAGTTTCATTCCTGGCAGGTTTCAAGAGTAGGTTGGGCAGACACTTGGTTGGGATGGATAGTCAGGGATGTGCTAGGTCAAGGCTCCTGGTCAAGGCTAAACTAGATGATCTCATGAAGTCCCTTCCAGCCCTACTTCCTATGATCAGTTGGACATGGTCTTCACTAATTCCTTACCCATGAATGTATCAAAATTCCTTTGTATTTTAGTTAGAAAGAGATTTTAGTGAAGAACGCTAGATTGTAAATCTAATTTTTGATTATTCTAAAAACACTTACATGCATGAGGGCCTTTACTAACATAAGTCCTATGGCCCTATTAAGGATTAGAATGAAATATGCATGTACAAAGGAATTTTGCAAGGCAAGTGTTTCATGTACTCTCCTCTGAAGCAGCTGCTGCTGGTCACTTGTAGACAGAATACTGGACTAGAGGGACCACAGATCTCTCGTTTAGATGGCAATGCCTTTTTCCAAGCAATTTATCATTCAGAAGCTTGCACGGCGGCTGCCTGGATCTTCCCTACTGTTGCTTTCTACATAAATAGAATGAGCCTAAAAGAGGAGTATTTGTCTGAAATGACATGGTACCTGCGGCACAGAAGCTTTTTCACAGGTTTAGGATGTTAACATACCTGTTATTGAACAATACACAATATGAGGAGCAACCTTTTTAATGTCCTTGTAGCCCAGACCCATTTCAGCCAGTTTCCCAGGGATGTAGTTTTCAACGAAAACATCAGAGACAGCTGCAAGCTGAAAGAAAAGGGGAAGAGGAGTCAGGCTTCTTAATGAACTTCCAAAAACTCAGCGAGTTCCCCCCCACAAGTAACTTAATTTAAAAAACAAGATGGGTGCTGGCCTTCCTGCAGCACAGAATTCACAAGGCAATCATGACTGGCTTAAATATACTGATATACTGTGCAAGTGGCTTCTACACCCTGGTCAGTTGCATCTAAAAATGCTGTGTATTCACAAGAGACTCAATGTTAAGGTCTTGTGTGTATCAGACATCACATGATTGTCCAAGGGCTGCCTACATTTGACCAGACAACCACCTGGTATTTGCTTTTCCTAACCTTGATAATGAGTGGGAATAGGCAGCACCTTCACATGTCCTCCATTCCACCCCCCGCAGCAATAGATATTTTGGCAATTGCGTTTTTGATTTGTTTCCATGTATAACAATCCAATCATGTAACATAAAAATCCTAAAGTCAGCTTCAGGAACACTGAAGATCTTCAGGAGCACTGAAGAGCAGTGAAGCCCTGGAGTCTGACTTTCTGGATCACAGCAGTAATGACAATATAAACTGTTTGATAGGAAGCAGCTAGTCCTATGGTTACTACACCTAGAAATCTCCATGCCAGGTGGAATATTTCTCAGCACAGAAAACCAAAGACTACTGCCATTTTCTCAAATGTATCTGTTTCTTATGTTCTAATCCAGGGGTGCTCAATCTTTGGCCCCACAGGCCAGATGAGTGACATGGGGCCAGTCCACGCACCAGGATCAGGACTCATGTCACCTCTGCCCAGCCCATATGCATCAGGATCTGGCCCTGTGCCACCTCTGCCTGGGCCTGCATGCCCAATCTACCACCTGCAGGGCTCCCTATGGGTCGGGAAATTTGGGAGCAGAAAAATAACCACGACTCCACCACTGCCAAATGTTTGGACCTGTGGAGAACTTTGCAGGCCAGAGGACAAGGCTCTGCAGGCTGCATCTGGCTGGTGAGCTAGAGAATGAGCACCCTGTTCTAATCTACAACTAAAACTTCTCCATATGCTTTTGTAGTTGACCTCAGATGCTTTTGCCAAGAATAGCTAGTTAAATGTAAGTTTCAACTTGCAGAAAATCACCTTATTATTTTCCAGTTGTTCAATGGGGTGGGGAGGAGGCTAAGGGGGAGATTTAATAGAACTAAATGCCCTTGAATAGCAAGCACTTTGTTTGATATTTTATGTTTCCAGATTAAGGTTTGGGCTGGTTTGTACACATATTTCACCAATTTAACTAGATCAGTCCCCTTAAAAAAAAAAATTGCTATCAGTTTTAACTAAGTCAAATTTATATACTTTCATTTCAACAAATGGAAATACTTATCTAAAATACTTACCAAATACCAATTAAAATAACTAAAGCCTTACCTAAACATAGGATTCCTCTGAGTCTAACTAAACTGGTGAAAATTGGATGCATTAGGACTCATCTAGGTTTAAAAATAGTTAATAGTTTTTATTTTGAATTAAAATATACAAGTAAATTTACTAACACATGATAAATCAATAAGCCAGATTTAAACTAGTGTATCGGCTTTAACAGACAGTGGGCACGTCTACACGTTCATTAATGTGTCATAATTACTGAGCATTAAGTTTAGGACTTGGATAACCAAATACTAAATCAACGTGCACTAACTTGCGCTACTGCAGCTTTTTAGTGGTGCTTACTCCACAGTAGCCTAATACTACTGCGCAGTAGCGTATTAACCAAAGTTTTTGCTCGGCCTGCTACTGCGCAGTGTTATTAGGCTACTGTGTAGTTCGAGTCTAGTGTAGATGTGCCCAGTTTCATCAGTTTAACTGATTCAGTACAAAACAAAACAAAAATGCATACACCTTTCTATGTAAGTTTGTACATACTTTGTGTGTGGACCAGCCCTCTGTCGTAAAACATAAAGGAGCAGCTCTTTAGCTATCATGCAGCTATATAAATGGCCCAATTAAAAAACAATTGAAGTCAAAAGAAGGATGTCTGTGCCCTCACTGGGCTTTGAATTAGACCTTAAATCAGATGTTCTTTAATACCCACCAAAAAAAAAAGTTATATAATGTTTAATTATATATATTTAGGCCATGGTAACAAAGTTAATTATGACCCTTTGGAAAGGAAAAAAAAAAAAAAAAAAGATATACCTGAAACTACAGCACTATCACAATAGTTTTTTCAGTTTGGGTTTTTTGTTGTCTTTTTTCTTTTTTCTTTTTTTTTTTTTGGGGGGGGGGAGGGGGGGGGGTTTAAGAAATCTGAGAAACACCCTAGTAATATATATGTATATATTAGGCACAGGCTTTGTGAACTGTTTTAGATTACTTCATGTTGACCAAAGAGTCGTGCTCTCTGGAGCTATCATGTATCTGACTGATTATTATACACAGGACATTGGAAGTGTTTCTATAAACTAGTGTCATTATATCAGCAATCACAAACATTATTGTTCTAGCATGTAGGCAGTTTTGTTGCTTTAAGGCCAGAAAAGCAGCCAAACCAGCAAATATTTAACAGGACAGACAGAAACCAATTTTCATTCAGACAAGGCACCCAACTTATGATTCAACTGGCTACTTGAAGGAGACATTAATAACGTCCACAAATAAAGTTCAACATAAGGCGAAAGTTCATTTTGGTGCCATGAATTATACTTAAAGGGGCAAGGCTAAGGAAATCTAACTGCAACTGACTCGTTTAAAATCACTAAGGACTTATGAGAAATGGTCCCCGGGTTCTACATCAGTGTTATTGTTCATGGAGACGGAGTGGGAAAACCGGTTATTTATCGATTTACTAAGCCATTGTAGAGAAATAAAACAGCCAGTATTTGGGAAAGCTACAACATATGTGCAACTGGCACAAAAGGATTCCTGGGTCCCAAGAAAAACAAGGTTTCCACAGAGCTAGTGAATCCTCCAGGGTTAAACCCTACAACTACAGAATCAAGAAAGCAGGACCATGGCTTTCCAACCTCTCTGCATGCACTGTGCAGATCATATGGAAGATGCACATGGAACATGCTTTTACGTTTCAACCAAAAATTATCTCGGGCTCTTCCTTGCATGTTGTCCTCACGTGTCCCAGCCAGACATATAACCACCTCACTCAAGTTTGGTGGTGCTTTAAACCTAAGTCAAAACATCCAGATGATGGTAAACATCCTGGATACAGCTTTCACTGGGGCTGGTAATCCCCCTCCTAATCAGTGAAAGTGTAGGCTAAATCACTCAAGTTTTCTAATGCCAGTGTTTTTCAAGGACAAACAAGCTCTCCCCCACAGGCTACTGGGTAAGAATCAAAGTGACTCAACTCAGTCCTTCTCCCTCTCCCTCATTGTTATGTTGATTCTTTATACAAAACCAATACTGTAAATGGATACTACCATTTTATTAACATTTAGAAACTGCTGGAGTGATGTTGTAGCCATGATGGTGCAGGAAATATACAAGAAGCAAGGACTTTTGTGGGTGATCTCTTTATTGGACCTGCTGGGTACAAGGCCCCCTCCTTCAGGTCAGTCAGATTTTTGCCACAGCCTTCGCACCTTAAGAAGGCTGCCTTGTAGCCAAAAGCTTGTCTACACTTCTTGCAGTCAGGCAGCTGGTCCAATAAAAGGTCACCTACAAAAATCCTTGCCTCTAAAATTTAGACAGCAGTTTTAATATTGTCAATTCAGCCTTCTGGAAGAACAGTTGTAAGAATCCTATAAAAATAACTTATATTCACCTTAGCCAATTTCTCATCCCTAAAATAAGTATGAAGAATGGGTAGGCTAGATAAGCTGAATCCAGAGACAGCGGCAGCTAGAGCGCTGAAGTTAAGGGGAAAGCAAGGGAAAAAAAGGATCCTGTAAGAAAGAACTATCCCATACACAGTAGTAGAACAAAAAAAATTAAAGACTGATTTATACTAAGAACAACAAAAAAATATGTTATAGGTTCAGCCTCTTGACAGTGAGTTTTGATCAGTTGCAAAATAAGGCTCTAAAATATACTGAATCATACTGGTGTATAGAAGGGCACAGTGACAAATGTGAGATTAGTGATCATTGGGGATCCTCGTTCTCTGCTAAAAATCCAAAATTCTCTAAATAAAACTCCCCAAATCCACGTTCTTCCATGATTAAAATGAAAAACCACTATATATATATATATATA
>NW_005841953.1:2247416-2251958 GCF_000455745.1 Alligator sinensis
ATTTACAATGTTAAAGCCATCTGGAAGCCTACCACTGCCTCAATCATTATAACAACAATCTAAATAACTATATATTCTGGTGTTTGGGGGCTTTTTTACATGGAAAAATCAGAGCTCCCTCTGCCCCTTTGTTAACCAGGATGTGGGTCCAGCTATGGCTGTTCCCCCTGCTGCGCCCTGCCCCTCACTCCCAACCTGCAGCCTCCCCCTGGCCCTGCCAGTGCCCCTCACTCCCAACCTGCAGCCTCCCACTCCCCCCACCCCAGGCCTGCTGGTGCCCCTCACTCCCCACCCGCAGCCCTCTCTCAGTGCCTCTCACTCCCAACCTGCGCGCCTCCCCCAGCCCTGCAAAGGAGAGCCCCCAGCTACCAGGGCTATCAGACACAGCAGCTGCATCCTGCTCACTCCGTTCTGCAGGAACCAGCTGCAGCCAGCCAGCAGCACCCATGCCACCATGGCAAGTCACCCCCTGCCTGCCCGGCAGCAGTTGAGGAGCCACCGCCACTGCTGGGAGCCCTGAGCCAGCTACACTGCTATGGCAAGGCCCCCCCCTGCCTGCCTGGCAGCAATGGGTAAGCCACTGCCACTGCTGGGAACCTTGCACTAGCTACACTATGGCAAGGCCACCCCTGCCTGCCTGGCAGCAGCAGGGACAATGACAGTGGCATGTTGTGCCCCCCAACCTGCTGCCGGGCAGGCAGGGGGCACCATGCCATGGGTGTGTGGCTGGCACAGGGCTTCTCCCTACCCTGCCCCATTCTCCCACACCAGGTCCTGCCCGCTAGGCCACAGAGGCCCCCCCGGGGCAGGGCAGCAGGCCAGGCAGCCCCAAACCCCGTAGCAGGCAGCCCACATCATCCCCTGGCCCACGCACAAGCCTGGAGGGGGCATGTGCCCCCCCCCCCCCCCCCATAGCACCCAGCACATTACCTCTGGCACCTAACCCCTCCCCAGGAGTGTGCACAGTGGCAGGGAGACGGCCTTCCCACCAGCCCCCAGGACAAACCACCTGTGGCTCCATCCTGCTCCCCGAGCTGGGTCCTGCAGCCATGCCTTCATTCCCACTCTGGCCCCAGGCACTGCCCTAGCTGAACAGCGCCCCCAGTCCCAGCCACCGACCCAGCTCAACTACCTCCCTCAAGTTGGGTGCAGCCATCTCAATCTGCGCCCCCCTCAACTTATCTGCAAGCAGCTGGGGGTGATGCTCTCCATCACTGCATGGCTGTATTGCTAACGACGTGCATGCGTGCACACCCACACATGCACATGGTCCCACTCCCCCCCCCCAGCCCCATGCAGCCCCTTGCAGGCTGGATCTCTGCCTGTCTGCAAGGGAAAACCAAGCGTTCCCTGTGCTTTTCCCCTTCAAAGGCAAAAACCCATGTTTTTCCCCTTCAAAGGAGAAAATCCACATTTTTATGTGGCAAACAGAAAACCTGGATCCCTGACGATCATGCTTATTCTCGGAAGAGAGAAAATTAAAGATAAGATAGCTTTTTGCCAAGTAGCCCATCCCCTTACCTTTGCATACTTTAGAAGCTGCCAACAGTAAAAAAAAAAAAAAAAAAAAAAAAAGGTAATCACAGTGGTTAAGGAAAACAGGGGTGTGAGCTGAGGGTAAAATGACCATGTTACAAATGATATGAGAGCAGATGTCTGGATAATCATCTTGTACTGCTAAATAAAAGGATGAAATTGGACCAGGTTGCTGATTTACAAATGATTCCTGCAGATTCATGTGACAAGATACTTCTGCCCCATTGTTGAGGCTACATCTGTGGAATGTGCTTCAAAGTCCTTTGGAACAGCTAGTCACTTCATCATCCAGATCCATGTAGTGTGTCTTTTGTTTGCATGCCTGTTCGTCTTCTGCCAAATATGAAGTTTAAGAAATAACACCATTTATTTTCTGATGCAGTCAGTCATCCTGATAATTTTTAGTCAACACCTAACAATTACTTTGCTTTCTGGTGCCATTATGACCCAAAACTTTAATCTGAGGCACAGATTTCCTGTTCTCAGTCAAAACTACCTTTTTTCCATAAGGAACATGTAACATGGAATGAGGTTCCAAAATGCTAGGCCTACCACTGTTTACGCATTTCACAGTGAAGAGTCATTAGATAAAATGCATTAAAAGATCCCTGGAGCAGAACCAAAATCTCCCCTCTGCCAAGAGAATTGCTGGGATACAAAATTACATTTCCTCTTGTGTTCTTTCCTGGCCCTATGACTCTTCTATGCCCCTCTGTGGTGTTCCAACTTCAACAAGTGTGCAAAGTACCCAGCCTAGGACACAGCCTGGTGGTGAAGGCACTTACCTGGGAGATGAAAAATCCAGGTTTGAACCCCCATCACATTTGAGAAGTGCTTAGAATCTAGTTTTCTACTTCCTAGGCAAGTGCCCTAACCAGTGAACTATTATATAAAATGCAGGTAAGCCCACAGGTCAGATCCAGTCCTTAGAGCAGTGGTATTTAGACAGCAAGGCTCCTCATGGGTCAAAAAATGTGGTGGTGAGGGAGTGGTGGCCGCTTCCCTGCTGCCAAATTTCCAGACCCATGGAGAGTCCTGCAGGCTGGAAAGCGTGGCTCTGCACACTACATCGGGTGCGTAGTGCCCAATCCCAGTGCACAAAGCCAGGCAGGAGCAGTGTGGAGCCTAATCCCAGCATGTGGGGCTAGACAGAGCAGTGCAGGACACCAGTGTCCAATCCCAATGCATGGAGTTGTGCAGAGACAGCAAGGGTGGAGTGTGGGGTGACATGGCCCAACCTGTCCCATGGGGACCAAAGGTTGAGCACCTCTATCCCCTCCTCAAAAAAGTCAGTCATCTATACTCAAAAAGGGGAAACTAAAGCAGGAAGGAGTTTGGGGCTGTAAATCATTCTCACAAAGGGCCCTAAGCCCCTAACCCTGACCTGCACTCTGGCACCTAAATCAGAGAAAAAGTCCGAATTTCAGAAACTTCAGCACTTTCTACTGATTAGTTTGTGTGTTATTCCCTCACCAACACGCTGGCTATACATGTGAAATTCAGATACATAGCTCATGTCTGTGAATTCCCACTTCTAATGCCTTATGCCAAAAAAGCTAGGTGCGGTGATGCTTGAGGACTGCCAAACAAAAGCCACTTTGTGGATCTGACCATAAAGATCATTTTAGTCCAGAACAAAAACAACTCCCCTTCTTTGCCCACCTCTGATGTTATTGCATGACAGCTTTGAATGCCATGGATCCAGTGGAAAGAAATTTATGATAGCATCTTTAATAAAGGGTGGGGTTTATGGAAAATCTAATTGAGAAAGGTACATCTGTTTGCCCTTTGTTGTTTGGTGGCGGGGTGGGGGTTTGGTGAATGACTGCACAGTTCTTGAAGTTGCTTTTTTTTTTCCTGCTCAGTTAGGCTTTCATTTTGCAGATTTGCTTTTCTGAGGGGAAAGAAATCAGCCTCAGCTGGAACAACAGTCTCCTTCACTTCCACAGCCACTGTGATGATGATTTAAGGCATATAGTTCTGGCATCTGGTTCTCTTTCGGAACTTCTACAATATCATGACTTGCCTATTAAGGCATTTACCCTTGGAAGATTGCTCCTATTCAGACCTGATTACTTCATTTAGAACAACACTGAGGAAAAACCTTTTTTTTCCTGCTGGTGGGAAAGTATTTGCCTGTAGGGGATATTTGGCTTCCTCAAACTCCTGTTTCCAGGCCAAAAGCCAAGATGACTCAGAGTTGAAACAGTCTTGTGGGAAAAACCTGTTTGGGGAGTCTACTTCAGACTTGTCCGATCCCAGAAAATAGGGTCCCCCCCTTTGTCAACTAATGAAAAATCTGCAGGTTGGTAGGAGCCTGAAGAAGATGGAACTAAGTGCTTCTTGAGCTTCTGGCCTTTGGATTCTCACTTCTTGTTTTCTATACAGTATACAGCTTTGGTCAGAAGAATACTTCGTTATTTTAGGGATGGACAGGAGGATATGAGTCCTATCTACCTTTTCCTTATGGGACATTAAGAATGATGATTATCATGCCCCAACAGCTCTCAAGGAAAGAGGCACTTGGGATCCACCTACATCAGTCAACCTTTTAACTTCAAGGCACTCCCCCTATAACTTTTGTGAACTGACCAGCACCCCATTTCAAAAACAAATTTATTACCAAATTGATCTCCTTACAAAGAGACCAGGCAGTGTGAGCAGGGAAGCAGCCAGACAGGGAGAGCTTGAACCTGTCCTTACCTGCTTTTCTCCTCGCATCTGGAGCCGGAGCCTGCTCTTACTTTCTTACACCTCATTTATCTCCTTACACTTTCTGTGTCATCCTTCAAAGGATCTTGCTACACCCCCTGGTTGAGAATCTCTGGCCTACATTCAGAAGAGTGAGTGGGGGAAGATCAGATGTACATACGAACATAAGAGCAGCCATTTACCAAGTTAGACCAGAGGTCCTTCCTGTCCAGTATCTTGTGTCACAGAGTGGATGCTGAAAGGGAGAGTGAGCAGGGTATGACCAGGGTTTTTTTTTCCCCACACTGTGCCTCT
>NW_005841953.1:2252362-2276601 GCF_000455745.1 Alligator sinensis
CTTTCCCTTTCAGCCTCTGGCATTTAAGGTCCAGGAAGTTCTGAAAGGTCTACTTCAACAGGGTCAATAACCTGTACCTATATAAGATAAAAAGATGGAATGTTATTTCATAGATTTCATAGACATTAGGGCTGGAAGGGACCTTGGAAGATCACTGAGTCCAGCCCCCTGCCCCAGGGGCAGGAAGTCAGCTAGGGTCAAAGAATCCCAGCAAGATAAACATCCAGATGTTTCTTAAAAGAGTCCAGAATAGGTGCTTGCACCACCTCTGGGGGGGAGTCTATTCCAGGTCTTGGGGGCTCAGACAGTAAAGAAGATTTTCCTTACGTCCAGCCTAAAACGGTCTTGGAGGAGTTTGTGACCGTTGGAACTTGTCATCCCTTGGGGCGCTCTGGTAAACAAGAGTTCCCCCAGATCCTGATGCACACCCCTTACATACTTATAGGCAGCTACCAGGTCACCGCTGAGCCTGCACTTTTCCAAACCACCCCTGAGCCTGTGCTTTTCCATTTAACCTTTTAGCTAGCGACAAAATAGCCTTGGCAAACCTTGGGGAAAACAAACTCCACTGCTGTGGTCTTCCAGTATAGCCCCAGGGGGATTTAGGGTGACATGCTGGGTGAAGCAAGTAATACTGGCAAGGAGGGGATCTCCAAAAGCCCTTCTCTTGTTATAAGATTCACAAGGTTCCCTGTTACTGCACTGATACTCCCTGCTTCAAGAGATTGCCTTGCTTCCTGGAATCTGTGCATTTCTTGGTAGTTGACTCTGGTATGGGGGGGCTCTAAGCTACTATCATCTTCATCCTGCACAACAGATTCTGACTCAGTGCCATGCCGCCCTATTGCTTCAGCTGATGTCTTAGTTGTTGATCTCCTGGGATAGGAAGGAAAGGGATGGAGAAGGCATAGGATGCAGGAGGAGAAGCTGCTACTTCAACTTGCAGTTCATATAAGATTAGCCAGTGTCTGGCTCTTGTAAGCAAAATAGAACTTAGACCCCAAACACAAATGGAACCCCCATACTGCCACTAGTTGGAGTTACACATGCTCCAGCCACACACACTCTTCAGGCAGTAAAAGAACAGTCCACAGGAAAAAAGATAAAAGTAAAAATGTAACAGAAAGGAAAACAATGAGCGCTAAAAACAGAGAAGCAGTCATAAAAAGATTTCATTTTTGGCCTTCCAATAAACATCAAGAGGGGAAAAGGAGAGCTCTCTAGCTACCCATTATTAAAGCAGACACATCTGATAGGGAGCTGATAGTCAGTGTCTCCCCTACAACTCATCCTGACTCACAACTCCAGCTGCCTCCATCTCTTAATCAAGAAGACCCAACCTACATGCAGCGGAGCAGTGGACATTCTGTTGAATACAGTAGTTCATGTTTTTCCCAAGAAATGTGTGTCTAAAAAAAAAAAAAAAAAAAAATTTTTTTTTTTAAATCAAACAACTCTTAATAGCAAGAGTAACACACACATACACGCACGCAACAGGAACCACACATACACTTTACATTACACACAATCATTTACCCTCAAATATGTCACTATTGTTCTGGGAAAAATAATCCAATGTATATGTTAATTTTCTCAATCCTTCAAAATAAGGCTAAGTAACAAACTGTGTTTCTGTTCTGAAAAATGACTTGGAAAACAGCATGATGGATCCACATCTAAAGCTTTCCACATTAAACAGTTCACTTTTGCACAAGTAAAAGAGCAAGCTCAAACTGGAACTGGTGGCACATCAAAGCCAGCAAAACATTATGCAGATCAGATTCCACGCACATGTAGAAACTCACTGCTTTCAGCCGAGTTGTTCAGGTATAAATGACTGAAAGTGATTCCATAAGTGGCAATAGTATCCAACTCGGTCTCTCTTTTGCTGTGCGAGTCTTGCAGGACTAACAGGAGTAATGGGTAAATATTGTGTGTGCAGAACTCTATTAAGTAAATGTGGTACAAAGAGAAGATGTAAGGTACCTTTTTGTACTTATCCGCACTTCAAATTCTAACCTGGAAGTATAGAGGTGCAGGAGAAGGAAGCAAAACACAACAGAAACATGAAGTCTGATCTGGCAAGTCAACACAAGTTGAGGAGGCTTAGCAACTCATAGGCTGCAAAGAGCAGTGATAAATTGCAAATATTGGTGCCCAGTCCTCCTCCTAATAAATTCCCATTTACTTCTCTGGGAGAAGGACCAGAAAACAAAGTTGCATAGAAAATATACGCTATAGAAATACAACAAGGAAAGTATAGATAAATCAATCACAGCTCACTGTTCCTAATGCTAGGAAAATCAAACATGAAACTTTTTTCATAGACTACTTCACTCTAACCACAATAAACAGAAGTGGAATTCTTCCCTTGCAACACACCAAATTTGGTATTTCTGTTTTACTTCATTTTAAAGTGGAGCTCTTGGTGTCTAACTCTGCTCAGAGTTGCACTGTTCATTGGGTTCTGAAGACAAACATTCAAAACTGTGAAAGCAAATGAATAAAGCACTGTGGTTTAACACATTTAATGAACAATGACATCAGACATTAAATTAATATTTGAAATAAAGAAAATAGTCTCTTTATTAGGCAAACTTAAAACAATAAAAAATGCACGGCTTGCATTATACTTGCACTTACCTCTCTGATAATCTTTGCCCCCTTTGAATCCTTCATATTGACAGCTATGCTCTGAGGACAAAAAAAACCAAAAACAGCAATATTCTCATTTATATGAAGTCCTTCTGTCACTCAACCTGATAACTTATTGAAAATGTAAATAATTTTGAAATCTCCCATTCAAAATATTAATTTTGATTATTTCAAAGAACTATTCAGTTCCTTACTGTAATTCAATGCTAATTTTAATCTTGTCATGTTTACACAAATATTAACTACATTTGGGTCATTTAAACTAAACTATTTAAATAATATTCAAAATAAACTAAATATTTAGAAATCTAGCTTAAATTGTTAGTTGTTGATGTCTACCTGTTACATTTTTCTGATTTTTCAAAAATAATGCTGCTATTCAGCAGACTCCAGTCTCTAACACTACTAGAAAAATAATTTAAGACCTTAGTACACAAATTATTACATTTGGCTTTAAAAGTTACTCATCACAAAAAAAATTAAACCACAACACACAACAGGCAAGCTTTCACTTACCTTTTTATTCCGATTTACACTGAGATAATAAACGCTTTCTGTTCCAACAAAAGGTGGCCCCCAGGCTCTTGTATCATCACCAGCTCCTGGAAATAATGTTATATTCTTATATAGTGCCTTGTTACACTGCACTGAAGATACTGGCAAACATGCATAAAATGAACAGTGTTCTTCTCCCAGTTCACCATTCACTGTCTTAAGTATAAGCTAGGACAGTCAAAACACATCCTTTAATCACCATGATAAACAGTTCAATATTGTACATTTTTAAAATATTTTATAAGTGTAAAACCAAACTCCCAAACATGATTAAGCAAACGGACATATTTTTACCATTGTTCTGACCATTTAAAAATATTTTTATTGCAGTCAAAGCACAAAAAGTACAGAACAAGTGTTGATATGAACATTAAAAAAAATGTGGACGACTTCTACATAAACATTAGCTGTTAACGTGCTTGAAAATAAATATTCAGGACTTGAATTGGACTGGATTATACTGAGTCGGTAATCAGGCACATCCTTTTAGGTTGGCATCCTGTCCTCCAAAACTTTACATTTTTAGAAATCAATAACAAAGGGGGTGTTTAACCTTTCATGTTATGAAGAAAATCTTCAAACTGCACACTACGTAGGACTGATGTTATACTTGTTTTAGGTCAGCATTTCACCATTAATCTCTAAAAGGCATTCATTCAAATGATTTAGATGCCCACATATTAAGTATTGCACCATTGGTCATAACATGTAAAGAGAAAAGGGAAAACATGATATGAGTGACATTTCATTTTGATTTCATTAGTGTTAATGCACAAAGAAGATAACCATCTTTTTCCTGAAAAAGTCAAAGGGAAAAGGAGGCCTGTGGGCCCACTAAGCCTAAGGACAGATGCAGACATTCAGTTTCTCCTGTAAAGCGTACAGATGTTCCTGACTTTTCTCCCAAATAAAATTGTCCACTGCCTTGGTTCAAGAGAAAAATAACCCAGGAACAGCCAAGGTTAAATCACTGTCAAAAAGAGGTATTCCTGGGCAACTAAATGTCTATACATGTTTTCTTTTAAGAGAAGGCACACAGTCCTCTAGCATCCCAGAGTGCTTTTCTCCCATCCATTCCCTTTTCCCCCTCCCCAGTGAGATAGCATATTACTCGCTGGACTTTGCTGCTCCAGCCAAGCAGGGAGCAGAATACACTCCTTCAAAATCTCATACTGTGCTGCAGGGAGACACAGGCTAACTCTGAGAAGTCTGGGTCAGTCAATCAGGGTTACCCTGTGCACCACTGCCATCTGTCTCTGGGCAGACTGAGGGAACCTGCAGAGTATGCCAAGATATGTGTACATCAGCAGTACAAATTCTCTGGTCTTCAAGGGCTCAGTCTTCAAATGTCTCTTCAGGGGTTCCCAGGTAAGTTCTCCTACCAGAACAAACCTGGGAAAATTCTCCCAGATCATCTGAATATGCCTATACAGCCTAAGTCTATTCAAAGCTGGCTAATACAATCCTGAATTGCTTACTTCCAAAATGCCATAAACGTCCAAACTCTGCCCACAGCAATGGAGACCTGGTCTACTCTGACAGAGCATAAGGGACCTGGTAACTTCTGCCCTGTTGCTGCTGTTCCTCCTTTTACTGGAGAAATATTTGTAAGTGAAAATTTAGATTAAGATGTAATCACATAACTCTAAGAACTAACATCATAGGGACATGCCTATTGTGTCTAGACTTCAACCATGTGTTATCTATATAGGAATTCAAAACCCATGGTGAGAGGAGGCAATCCTGGAGTAACTCGGAAGAAGGTGTGTGATTACATATTATTACTATTTATATTTCTATTGTAGTAGTGCCTAAAGCCCATAACAAGTTTGGGATCAATGGTGCTACACACTGTGCAAGCATATCATAAATGGCAATCCCCAACACCTGCATGTTTTGGGGTGGAGCTTTGGAAAAAAAACAATACTTATTCTACACAGTCCTATGTCAAGTTCTGCCAACAATACCCTTCTCCCACATAAGGAGTTAAAGTGCATTTCTAACAGGTCAAGCCTAATAATGCTACTGTAGAACAGAAATATTGCTACCAAATGCACTGATTTCCCTCCCATTTTACAAACACTGGAAACTCAAAGATCATACTAGACTAGCTCTATGTCACAACACAAATTTGGTAACAGAACACAGGTCTCAGAAATATTGGGCCCATATTTTAACTTCAAGACACTGTTGTCTCTCCATAGGCAAGATACTTGGAATAAAACATTTTTCAGATTTACCTGCCTGTCTGCATTGGGTGGAGAAAGGACCAAAACTATCCTAAGTGAAAGGATTTGAAACCCTACAGAAGGATGGTTGCAGGATGACTGGGTGGCTGAAGTGACAGAATAATTTTCCTAGGTATTCACTGGAGATACATTTCATGCTTAGGTAGAGGACACAGAGAGAGCGGTTTGGCTTTAGCGGTTCTCTTAAAATAAAATAAAGGCTTTTTTGTTTGTTTTGTTTTTTAAGGAAAAGCATGGAAGCTTATGTAAGAAAAACACATGACAATGGTGCAGCTGCTATAACATAGCTTTATGCCTCAAGTGCGCAGTGAGGTACAATACTGAAGGCTAAAAATGAGAATACATCCAAAACAGCAGGCCCTGGAGTCTATTACTCTACCTGTAACATTTTAAGAAAACTAAACTAAACAAATTCAATATGGAATAATTAAGAAATGTAAATACTTCCCTAAAACAAAACAAAGAAGAAAATGTCCTCATATCTAAAAAATGTGTGCAAAGTGAAAAAAAGAAATGTTATGTTAAACCAAAGCATACCCAAGAATCTTGCTGTTCCCAAAAGCATAAGATAAATTCTAGCCATGCTTATATTTGCCATAAGTCCAACTGTATTAGGATCAAAGGCAGCCATAACAAAACTCGTAAATATGATCTAAAAGAGTTTTCTGTACCTAAACATTTACACCTGCAATCAGTTTACCTCTGATACTTCTAGAATAAGAAGCATGTCCTCTGTGCAGAGATGGACACGTGACATTTTTCAGTAACATAAATCCCATTTCTATATACACAGGGATACCAGATACTGGATTTGAAAGCTGTAACAATTTGATGTGTAAAAAGTCTTTCATTTGTCTAGGATTAAATCTTGCATATCTTGTGAAGGACAATTCCCCATTTAAGAGAAGGAAGTATTTCTCTTATAGGGTGATTAAATAAAAGAAGGGAAAAAGAGAGAAGAGTTATTTGAAACTATTCAGTAATTAGAGCCATGGATATCAACCTTTTGGTCCCACATGAGTAGTACAGGGCCAGTCAGTGGGCCAGATTCGGACCCACACTAACCAATCTAGCACACAGGACCATGCTAATCTACCTGCAAGGCTCCCCAGGAGTCTGGAAATTTGGCAACTGGAGAGTGGCAATTAACACTACCACTGCTCAGCCATCAAATTTTTGGACCCACGGGGAGGCCTGTGGGCTGGATGACAGCATTGAGCACCCTGATAGCATTAGAATTAATCTCAGAAGAGATGGACAAGTTAACAAAACCCCCTTTTATTCCATGAATCAAAGGACTTACAAACAATATTTAAGGTCAGTGCAACACCATCAAAAAGTATTGCAAAATTACTAAAAAAATGTCAGTGCATTACTATATTTTTACATTAAACACCAATTGCTTGTTTCATATGATACCAATCCACCTACTGACTTAATTCTACTTCATATCTCTAACTTACTGCCACTTTAATGACCAAACTCAGGAAGAAAATAATTATCTCTGTATTCGCCTTTGAGCAGCAACACGTACTCCTCCTGCTTAAGTTCACATAGGAAGGCATTAGCTCAGAGAGAATTAAACTACTGAAACAGAATACCACCATGGGAAAACACCTGCTTTCCTCCTTATTTGCATGAGATGTGTCCTAGTGTGCATGTTATGTGCGTGTTTATTTTGTCACAGTACAAAATACACTTTAAAATTCATAGCATTGGGCTAATGCAATAGAAATCAACATCATCTCCTTGGTGGGACACAAATTTCTATTTCTTGTTTGCCTTACCAAAATGTTGTTCACAAAAGTTTAAAGGGATACTTTCAACTTAAATCTGGTCCAGATTTTAGGGGGGTTCTTCCCCCTAAAGGACCATTTTTGTGTATTTTCAATAGAGACATTTATAAACACAGGATAGCCTTTAGAATTAGTACAGACAGGACTAAATGTTGCTTTTCCTAATCTAGGTATGGAAGACTTACCCCTAACTTTTAACTGTACCAGTTTCTATGCATCTATATTGGTTCCTATGTGGGCACCCATCAGCTAATTAAAAAACCCCAAGGACAGCTCCTGGGCACTCTCTCTTCCTTTGGAAGGGACAGCCAGGAAGCATCAAGATTTTAAAAACTATAGCAACAACTATGTTTGAGAGCTGAGAACCTTGCAAAGGGATAGAACTAAGCATATTATCTAAAATTAAATGTACTAGGGTGGGTAGTATGGAGGACTTGACAGAGGTAGAAAAAAAAAGTGACAGCAAATTCTCACACGGATACATGGATTTGAATGTTGAAAATACCAGTGTCCATTTTGTTGCCTTCTTCTGACACCTTGACTACATCCAAATAAATACACCAATAATGACTTACAGACAAAAAACATTCATTTTTTTCATCCATCCAAATCAATCCTTGTTACCCTATCCATCCAAATTCAAGATTACTTGAATGTAAGATGATGCCCCAATAATTAGATTCTATATGGAAAATGTATAAATTTGTTATCATTTCCCATGAATAGAATCTAATTATCAGAGGTTAGCCTTAAATTTGAAAACAGCAGCAGGGAGGTGTGAGGGAAAAAGGAGGGGAGGGCAGGCAGCCCTCTTGCCCCCATCATTTGTCCCCCCGCTTCAGTGCCTGTGTCTCTGCTGATGATGCCCTTAGCAGCCTCTGTCCCCCTACTACCTGGTCCCAACAGTTTCTGCCCCACTGCAGTCTCTGCTCCCCCAACCTGCCTCCCACAGGCTCTGCCCCCTCCCATGGCTTACTGTCAGGTGCAGGACATGGAGCACATGAAACCCCTGTCCCCTGCCAGGCCACACAGCATCGGCAACAGCAACAGCTCTAGCCCCAGATCAGGATGGAGCTGGAGCCACATTCAATAGTATGCAGTAGAGGGGAGGGGGCAGAAGCTGCAGGGTGCAGGTGGCTTCTGCAGCTCTGACTCTGACACCAACTCGGGCTCAGGCTGGAGTCGGAACTGTAGGAACAACAGTAGTAGCTGCCACCACCACCACATACCCTACCTTGTACTTGAATCCAAGACAAGGAATTCCCCCATCCCTCCCCGCCCCCAAAGTTGAACGAGGGAAATCTTCATTTTGGATTAAAATGAATATGGCATTTTTTTCTCTCCTTTGTACAAATCCAATTTCATATGCTGCCAAATGAAAGTGTTATGACATATAGATGTTGAAAGCTCATTACAAAAGCTCTGACAATCACCACTCCCTAGGACTACACTGCACGTGGTAATTACTGTAGAATTGAAGGGGGGAAAGTGCATCAGTGCATGGACCTTCTAGGATTCCACTACATCAAATATCGATAAGTAGGAAGACTTAATTTATTACATATATTGTGGGGTCTGGCTATATCACTTTTTGGGATCCAGGCACTGTTAAGAAGCCTTTCATTGCACCCCTGTAGTGAGAAGCACCAGTCCTACAATTCATAATTGCTGCAATAAAGGATCAGACAAAATTAAGACTATTAAGATTAATAGTGTCAGGAACCCAATATTAAAATTTTGCACAAGCACACAGGTTTCTGTTACATTAGTGGGAGTTAGATGTGGAAATCCACTGAGTACTAATGGGAGAAAAGAGCCCGGAGTGACCAGTTACAAGCTTGGTGTTTCGATAAGTAACAGATGTCTGATTAATATGCCAGACGCCAAAGATTCACAAAATCCAGCTGTAAAAGCAGATGGTGTATTTTCCTTCCAGAGGTCAAACAGAATGGGAGTGCTTCTGCAGCACTTCCAAGACCTCCCTGAGAAACAAGTGATGAAGCTATAGGGCACTTATACACGTGTCCGACACCTGCTCCCACGTGCTCAAATTAGTGGTGGTGCAGCCAACTCGACTAATCGAGTCACTGGAGCAATCTAGTTAGCTGCTCCAGCAGACTCGGGGTCCCATGTATTCAGAACCCCCACGTTTCAAAATGGCGGGGGGGGGCTTTAACTAAAGTTTGTTCAACGAGCTTTAATTACAGCACCCCTGCCACCATTCTGAAGTGCAGGACACTGAATACATGAGATGCTGTAAAGCATGTGTAAAGATGCCCATAGAATCAGAGATATTTCACGGGGTAATATACAGTGCTAATTGTAGGGCCACCACCTGGCAAGATCTGGCAAAGTCACCACATAAAGTGTATTGTGTCACCAGTAATCAGCGATGCCATCAGCATAGTTACCAATTCGAGGTACATGAACCATTTCTTCATTTCAAACTATTTCTGTTAGTAGAGTAGGGTTAGGTTATGTGCGGGCTGGCTCCCGATCTAGGGGGCGAGCTGGGCCCGTCTTTGTGCACACAGGCTGTGGCCAGCAGCCCGGGCACGCGGGGCCGGAGAAAACCGCGGCACGGTATGGTACGCTCGAGCTAGAATCAGTCACGGAGGCGTAATGGTTGATTGAAAAGATTATTTACTTACACCCAAGGTGGTCGTGGTGTAGGCTGGTCAGCTTTCCAGGCACAGCTCCGCTTGAGTTCTCAGTGGAGGACTCTGATAGACTCGGTTCCTTGACCCCGGAGTGGTTTAAGCTCTGCGGGTTTAACAATTCTCTCTCACGGAGCAGCTGAATCTCCGTGGGTTTCACTCGGTTCCCAGGTCCCCCGGAGCTGTTAAGACTCCGTGGGTTCGACAATTGGGTCCATAGGATAGGGATACGTCTAGGATTGCGGTCGGTGACGGGGAGAGGCTAGAGGTTATGTGCCTCGGAGTTGTTAAGGCTCCGAGGGTTCGGGATCAGCAGCGCTTAGAGATCCTCACGCTCCTTTCCCGAACTCCACGTGCTTTCTCTCTCTCCGACTTGGGCGGAAACTACCCAAGCCTTTTGTACGGCTAGCAAGCCAATAGCTAGCTGCCACGTGTGCCTATATTAAGATTGGCCAATAATGTGGCGGAAATCTTAATACAAATGGTGGGAACTTCTTTGTACCGTGCATCACCATAATGCAAAAGAAATTCACGATGCAAAGAAGGCTACAAAACTGGCGGGAAAAACTCCTGCACGCGGGTTCTTAATTGCAACAGAACACTCCACTGTGCAAAAGAGCTGCAATTTAGCGGGAACACAATCTAGCGATGCCGAAGCGCACACAAACAAGAAAATCACAACTTTGGGTTGTGACAGGTTAGTCCTAACTCTTCTCACTCTTAAATCAATATATTCTCATAAACTGCGTGTAGCAGGGCACTAAGGTGCCTGCTACTTTTGGAGCAGTGAGGAAGGAGCCCAGCTGTGGGTTACCATGGCAATCGGAGGGAGCCAGTGACCCACACCTGCTAGCGGTCAGCTGTCCGGAGGGGGCAGGGCCTGGCCCCCATTTAAACCCCAGGGCTGAGGCCAGGCAGGCAATTCCCTGCTGGCAGCCAAGGGGGAAGGAGCTCTGCCTGAGCGAGGAAAGGGAAGAGGCCTGAATGCATGAGTGGCTTGATACTGGTGAGAGATGGAGCACCCTTGGGGTGGCTTGAATGATGTTTTTAGCTGAGCAGCATGAATTTATGTTATAGCCCAGGGGCTGATGTTTTGTTTGCTGTTTGACCAGTGGCTTGGGTGAGGCTATAAGGGGATGCAGGAGGCCTCACAGGGGACCCACGGTAGTGTGGAGACCCTAGCCCCAGAGAAGGGGGCAGCAACTGAGAAGCCCCAGGGAAGGGCATAGCATTGGGGGTGTGCCAACCCCGAGCGCCAGAGAGGGCGCAGCATTGGGGGTGTGCCAACCCCGAGCGCCCAGTGAGGCACAGAGCGAGACAAGGCTGTGGAAAGCCCAGGTGCCAGTGAGACATTGGGTGAGACCAAACAACGTCCGTTACATCAGTGAGGCTAGGGGAGTGGTAAAGGGGTGGCTGGAGCCACGCATAGCCCATAAGGCTGGGGTGTACAGAAAGCCCATTATCGAACAGGGCCAGTGTAAAGCAGGAAGCCGCGGCCAGGAAGACAAAGGCAGCCTCCCTAATATATACTTTACATCAAAGACGTGGCAGGTGAAAATTGAGGGTGCTTTTAGGTCGACTTGACACGTTAAGGGGGCGCTAGGGGAGAGCATGGCAACCCTTAGGACGCCATCCTGTGACACTCCCAAAAAAGCAATTGTGAATGATAGTGCAAAGTACACATTATACTTGTTTGCCCCTACTATCTTTCACTGCCACCAACAGCATTTAAGTCGTGACATTATACCCTTTCCTCACCATCCAAAAAGTCGCATCACAATATTCCTTGCCTGGCCGTTAGACTATACACCCCCAGGTCCTTGATAAACAGAGAAAACCAGGATCCCTGTTTAAGAAATCATAAATTCACCTAGTTTAAAAAAAAAAAACAAAAAAAAACCAAACAATGAACAAACCACCCACCCACACCCAAATTCTCCGATTTAAAAAAAAAAACAACTAAAATCCATGTTTTTCTGCATTTAAAATGAATGCCACTATATACATATGTATCAGTTTAACAAATGTTTTATTGATATATTTATAGATGTATATTAAAGAAATTTGGAAGCCTACCAGTGCCTCAATCAATACAATAAAATAAATTCTAATATTTTGGCATTTGATTGGGGGGGGCTTTATCACAGAAAAAAATCAAAGCTCTCCTTGACCCCTTCACTCACCAGGACATGGATCCAGCTGTGGCTGTTGCCCCACTGTTCTGTGGCACTGAGCAGTCCTAATATGCCAGTGCCCTGCTCCTCCCCACACTGGTGCCCCTCACTCCCAACCAAAAGCCCCTGTTCCCAGTGGTGCCCCTCATTCCCAACCCACAGGCCCCTGTCCTCACTGGTGCCCCACACTCCCAACCCACAGGCCCAACCCTGCTGATGCCCCTTACTCCCGATCTGCAGCCCCAATCCCCACCAGTGTCCCTCACTCCCAACCCACAGTCCTCCTGGTCATGCCCCTCACTTCCAACCAAGTCCCCCACCCCCCAGGCCATGCTAGTGCCCCTCACTCCCACCCCACAACCCCCCTGGCCCTGCTGACCCCACCCCACAACACACTCAGCCCTGCTGGTGCCTCTCACCCTGGACCTGCAGCCTCTTGCCCCTCCAGCCCTGCCCCTCCAGCCCTCAGCTGCCCAACCCTGCATGGACTCAGGATAGTGGTCTGCAGGGTGAGGTACATGCAGTGAACCATATGTAGAATCACAGGCAGCAGCTGGGGCACCATGTTGCAGGCTGCGGTTGGGGCTGTGGCACGGAGGGGAAGACCAACACCACACTCAGCCTGACCATGCTCCAGACAAGAGGAGGGCGAGAAGCTCCAGGCTCCATCATGGGCTGGAAGGAAGAGGAGGTGGCATCCCCCCATCCTCTCCTAGAGCAAGGTGGCTGGCCACAGCCCTACCCTGGGCAGCGTCTTCTGGCCACCCAGTCCCTGACACCATGGGCACTGACCCCTGGCACCTCCGCCCAGGCCACACAGTGACCCGCCACCCCCGAAGGACCCCCCTCTGCTCCCTTCCTCTGCTAGAGGGGCAAAAGAGGGACAGGGGGCTAAAATGGCATTTGGTGCCACCAATGAGCCCAGCTCCATGGTGCTGGTAGCGGGGCCCACACAAAGGCACCGAACACTGTCTCAGCTCCCCCGCCCCACCACAGCCCCAACACCTGGACACCTCCCTCCCTCCACACACATGGCCCATGCAGCACCCCAGACAATTCCCATGCCCTTGCCCTCTAACCCCTTCCCCCCATAGACTTACCAGCTGCCAGGGCTGCTTCCACTACCCTGCTTGGCTATACCACATGTTAACGCGTGAACATGCACGTGGTGCTCCCTGCCTGCAATTGCACTTCCCCCACTCCTCCCAGCCCCAAGCAGCTCCTTGCAGGCTGAAAGGTTTCTCCTGTGGTTTCCTCCTTTAAAGGGGATAATCTGCATTTTTCTCCTTAAAAGTCCCAACTATAATTCAAACAGAGTTTCCACATCTTGCAGGGCACTCTTCACAACAGCACAAAGGGGGAGAACAGAAAACTAAGAACAGATTATAACTAATATTGAAAGACATTCTTACGATATAAAGAAGGCTTACCTGGTTTTTCCACTTTAATAACTTCTGCTCCTAGGTCTCCTAAATTCATTGTTGCAAAGGGTCCTGCAAGCACCCTGCAGCATTAAACAAGAATAGATTTTCTTAGTTATTTTACCAAATCATTTAAATCTAGAAAGGCTATGTTGCATTACAAGCAGATATCACAAACCTTGTCAGATCAAGAATTTTCACACCATCCAGTGGCTTCAGGATATTACCACCTTAAAAGGAAAATAAAACAGATTCAGTGTTTTGTTTTTCGGAAGACTTGCATCCTTCTGCTAAAGTTTGAAATATCTCCTTTATTATTCTCTGCTCTCATGTGTTAATTAAGGATAAATAAAACCATCTCCTCTTGACATGAGAATTAATTAGTTAACATTTATTATTAAACATCTCAAAGCACAAAAGCACTACTAATGTGTTTAGTATTACAAAACCAAGTTTAGACTCCTTTTAGTGGTAGTGTAAATGCTTTAGTTATTTTTTAAATTTGCTGTTCACAAATGCAAGTTTGAAACTTAGAATGAGCAAACCAAAGAAAGATCTAATAAAAACCACAACAATCAATATCAAGAACATGGATATATTAAAACTAACAACATATCGACACAAGCAGAGTCCCCACATGCTGAAAGATTTGACCTATGCAAACAGAAGTGTGGCAATTTTTTTTTTCCATGTTGTAAAGGGCACTTTAAAAAGCAGACAAGATGTACCAACCAGGGAAATGTTTGTTCCGTCCTTTAGCATGTATAAAGGGTAAACACAGGGTCCTATCTATCAGCACATTATCTTCCCTTTTAAGTTTCCCCTTCTCCCCATAGCACTTCTGCCATCCCTGAAAATACCAAAGGCACTAAATGCCATTGGGAGGAATGATTTCCCAGGTGTCCTTGGGCACTTCACCTCTCTGTGACTCAGTTTTTCTACCCATAAAATGAAGATCACCCTGCTTCCCTCCCTCAGAGGGATGTAGAGAAGCTTAAATAATTATGTACGAGTTGTTCTGATACTACTACAGCAATGCATTTTTCTTTACTTACATTATATGACATGCAATCAGCATTCTGTAAACACTACAAAGGTTGCATGGCAATGCCAGGAAAAACATCTCTGTATTTGCTCAAGCAAGGAAGAGAGACACAAAACATAGAGAACTTATGTAGAAGATTGAAATGCTCCCTCTCTCTGTCACAAAGTATGCATACAGAACATTAGAAAGCATTGGGAATTCAAGGTTACTACTAAAAATATTTTCATTGAAAACATGGCACAGTGAAAAAAAATGCAGCATTCCATTCTTGATTCTTAAAACATTTTGCTTAATGAATACAAATCTCTCCTTGGGTTTCAATGTTGTTGTTATTTTTTGTTGCTACTGTCACTACTGCTGCCAGGGAAGTGCAAAATATGCAGACCAGACTATGTTAAAAATGTGCTTGTTGAAATATGTGCTTCTTAGTTGTTTGTGGGACAGGACATACTGGAGAGATTGGAAAATTCTAACAACAATACTGGATAAAAATATAAAGAACTTGTGTGCACAGTCTTAATATAAATCACTTAGAGCTTTGTCAAGCATCAATCAACTCATTTACGGGCCCTAGTTGAGCAAGAAACTTAAGTATACGCTTAAGTTTCAAGCAGGGTGGTCATCCCATTTAAGAGTGAGGCTAGTCATATGAATCACAGCTTTACTTACAAGTACAGTTCCACAAGCACATCTATAGAAGACAGAAGGTCCAAATTTCTCAAACCCAGCTCTCCTTTTTTCCAACCTCCCCCAAACTGTTAGCTAGTCCAGATTATAAAGCTCCCAATTCTTATCCTGTACCATTAGACAATCACATGCACCTTTCACAAATAGGTCTCTCAGAGACACAAAAAACAAGGCCACAAACTTCCAAGATTGGACAGGATCTGGTTCATTCAGTCCAGTCTGGCCATAGGCCACAAACTTTGCAGACTCAGAGACTGCGGTCAAACATACATTTGAAACACCTCAGACTTCACTCGTTTGGAGCACAAATTCGGAGGGCTTTAGTACCATGTGGCTGTGCAACCATCCCTGTACCTTCCCACCAAAGCACTTCAAAATTGTCATAATAGCATGCTTCCCCTGTTTGGAGAGCTCCTGCATGCCTGTAATCCCTACATGCCTCATGGCCTCCAGAACTTCCAGAGGTTCCCAAGTACAGTAGAGCATGCAGGAAAGTGAGCCACTGCTGTCTCCTTAGCTCTTCTTCCCACTCACCCTCCATGGGGGAAAAGAGGGAAGGGAGATGTGGACCACTACAGAATATCAAAGAATGAAATAAACCCCTACCACACTGCTGGAGTATACAAGCATTTCAGGAAGTGTTTCAAAGATGTTCCTCATTCTTTAAGGATCACTTCTAAAGCACTTGGACCATTTTTAAGTGCTTTTTTGGCCATCCATGTCTGTACATTCACTGCCTGAAACATTTCCAAGTCATATGGAGTACTTCAATCAGCACTTCTTTCCATGGCCTGAAAGTGTTTTAGAATCATAGAAAATTAGGGTTGGAAGGGACCTCAGGAGGTCGTCTAGTCCAACCCCATGCTCAACTAGAGTATTTTAGCCAGGGCTTTGTTGAGCTGGGTCTTAAAAATCTCCCAAGGATGGAGATTCCACAGACTGTCTAGGTAACCCATTTACTACACTCCTGGTGAGAAAGTATTTCCTAACATCCAACCTAAACTTCCCTTGCTGCAACTTGAGACCATTGCTCCTTCTTCTGTCACCACCAAGAAGAGTCTGCATCCTTTTTGGAACCACCCTTCAGGTAGTTTTTATCAAATCCCCCCTCAGTCTTCTGTTTTAAACTCAAGACTCCCACAATTTTTAACAAACAGGGAAGTCATTTCTGTTGGTATATATTTAAACAACACAAGTAACCAACCAATGCAGAAAGCTATTTTATAGTATATTAGAGTTAGGATATTTTTTATCCTGAAACTAATAATTGTAGTGCAGTTGTCATTATTTCTTATGTGCTTTTTAAATAAGTAAACGGGAAAATGAAGATCTCAGTTCTGCCTTTAAATTGCCAACAGAAGCGAGTTTTCTTCATTAAAGGGGGAGAAAGAAAAAAAATGGTTTGCACGAGAGAATTACAGATTCCTAAAAACAGTAAAAAGCTCTGCAACAGGTTGCTTAGGACTAAAACTAGACCCCACTTGATTGCTTGCATCTGCAAGCAGCTGGATATCAACACTAGAAATGCAGACACACTCTTTATATGGCTGAGAGGCAGTTAATTGTGTTAGTCTGAATTTAGGCAGAAAGCAGGGCAGAGCCGCACCTCAGACTAACCTATTCAGATATGCATAAACTTTAATCAACTGCTCAGTTCATCAGCTGCTAGTTAGCTGTTGCTTCCAATGCATCTCTGAATTAGTTGGTCTATAATGGGGGTGGGCAAAATGCTGCCTGCGGGCTGGATGCGGCCCACCAGGCCATTCTATCTGGCCCACGGGGCCCCTAAAAAATTTAGAAAATTAATATTCATCTGCCCCTGGCTGCCTGTCATGCGGCCCTTGATGGCTTGCCAAAACTCAGTAAGTGGCCCTCTGCCCAAAATAATTGCCCACCTCTGGTCTATAAGGTGCGACTCTGCCCTGCCTTTTTTATATTGATGGTACTACAACTACCACCAGCACCTTCCTAGTCTTTGCCTCCGACCCAGGCCCGCCCAACTCTCCCTTTATTTTTAACATGAACGTATCAGTTTCCAACCGAGCTGGCCACATTCAAATCCAAATGCTTGAAAGGGTTTCCCACCCACAGCGGAATATTAAATCCTCCTGGGACCTTCCACTGGGGGAGGAGGAAAGAAGAGCGATCACGTGGAATCAGGTCAATAACGAGGCCGATGCAGCCAAACTGAAGAGAAAAGTCCAATCCCTGATCCAATCAAAAACTAAATAAATCAGTCACCAAAATGAACTTCTCTGAATGCTAACAGGAGTAGCCCACTCCAAAACCAGGGCAATTCTGGTGTGCTGCAGTGACAAGATGTGTTCTTATTTTCTCGCATACCACATGCCCCCAAACATAGCTCAGACCTTGTTGTTGAAAGGCAAAAAGGAAGGGTGGGGGAAAAAAAAAGATTTGGCCAGAGTCACAGCCGCTCAGAGCCTAATCTTCAGCTGAGTTCCCTTTCTCATTCTGCACAACCAAAGCTGAATCCCTAGCGGCTGCTGAAGCCTGGTCTCAGCCAGTGGAGCTGGGATTTGGAATAAGAGCTAAAGAGCCACGTGGAACAGCTCAGGTGGCTGCGAAACAGTGAGCCCAGCAGCCAGCCCAAGGGCCAGGAGAAAGAGGCATGAGCCACCAGGATATTTACAGGGGGAAAGACTGCTGTAAGGAGCCAACCAACTCCCTGGGCTGCTGCCCTGCGAGGCAAGGCAGGGATCGCACCCGGGAGCTTCCACACTTCATGCACCCTCATTTGGGTGAGTGCAATTGACGTGGAGGAGGGGTGCGCAGATATGCGAGAAAATACGGTAGCGGGACACCCCACTCCCGTCACGCCCCCCCGCTCGCTCCTGCCGAGCCCTGGCGCGCTGGGCCGGAGGGGCCTGAGCCCCACGCTCCGTCCCAGCCCCGCGCGCAGCATCCCCCCCAGCCAACAGCGCCAGCGAGCGCGCAGCTACACCCCGCCCACTCCGCCAGCAGTGGGCGGAGACCTAAGGGGCGGACAACACCACCCCAGAGCCTGGGAGGGGCTGGTGTGAAAAAGTGCCCACCCGTGCGAATTGCGCAAGCGCGGTGTCGTGTTTTTTGGGGGGTTTTTTTCCCCACTCCGTAGGGAGTAAGAACGCTCCTCTTCTGGCACACTGCGCAGGCCTCAATGTGTTTGTCTGCCCCTCGGTAGAGTGAAATTGTTCTTAGCCTAGCGCAATACGCAGGTGTGGGGGAGGGGGCGTGGCTGCAGGCTGATAGCAGTGTGCGGTGCGCAGCCGGCAGGTCGCGGCTTGGACTCTGCTAGGGTGCGATTGCTTGGGGGGGGTTCTCCCAGAGGAGTGGTTTTGGCTCTCCATGCCCATCTGCCAGCCACATCTGAAGTGTCAAAGTCCAGGTGCTTCACATAGCCCAAGAAGGGCATAAATCCCGCCCTTGAGAAATGGGATAAAGGTTGTAGCTGTCTAATAAACGATACCGCCTCTACCGCACTGACCCTTGAGGAATTGGGGCGGGGAGTAACCCTGCCTGGTTCAACAGACAGTGTGGGGGAAAGTTTCCCTGCACCAATCTGCTTTTCTGTAAGTTGGTGGAGTGATCACAACCAGGCAAGGTTCTTTGCGTAGATGTGATATCTTTTATTAGACCAACTGAGTAGCTGGGAAAAAAAGTTCTTGGCAAGCTTTTGAGCACAGTAACCCTTTTCCAAGCATAGGGAGCCTCTGCTGTTCTGAGACTCCAAGGAATGGTTTCATTTCTTGGAGTCTCAGAACAGCAGAGGCTCCCTAAGCCTGAAGAAGGGTGACTGTGCCCAAAAGTTTGCCAAGAACTCTTTTTCCCCAACTACTCAGTTGGTCCAATAAAAAAAAACAAAACAACACATTTATCCAAAGAACCTTGCCTTCCTATGTCCTTAGACTGACATGGCTACATCCAAAAACCTGGACTGATAACAGGCATGCATCAGGGGGTTGGCATGGGGCCCTTCTCAGTTTTTAATATTGCACCCCACCACCAACACCACCAGTAAACAGAAACATTCCCTGCTGGCACAGAAATGGGTGGTTATTCTCCAGGGGTTGACCCAAGTTCCTCACTCTTTGAATGAAATCAGCCTGAATAAGGGGATGCTTGTTAATTCTCCAGATAAAGGTCACCGGGTTTGTATTTTCACAGCTTTTTGTAGGAGCTGTGAAAGAAACATTGGAGAAAGACAATTGCTGCTATTCCTGTTTTGGAATACTTAATCATGAAGCTTCTGCAGTGCTAGATATAAGTAGGCACAGTAGTTAGATTATCACCAAATGGGCTGCTGATGATTCCCCCAAATCATTTTGCTGGGAATCAAAGCCTTGAGTATTCCTATAGAGCATGTAAAAGAAGGGAGGGCAAAGTTGTTTCTTGAGACAATTGGGCTAGTGGTGTAGCTTATGAAATATTCTGCCTGACAAAGCCTGATAAGACAAAGACTCAGTTCATGTGTTATATATGTTGAGAACAGAAACAATTCAAGTAAATATCTTAGAACTTTGACGTAACTAGTGCTTATATACAAGGGAAAATTTATCAGCATACCAATATAACACTGTTGTTATACTGCCTTAGCTACCTGAGTAGATACTTTTATTCTGGATGTTTAATTTATCCAAGAATCATAAAGAGTAGGGCAGCAAACTTCAAAATTATCTAATCCAATCTGCCCTGAGGCAGAATCAACTATACCTAGATTATCTTCAATTGATGTTTTGACTGGCCTCCTCTTAAAATTTTCAAGAGAAAAAGGTTCCATAGACCCTGCAAGGTAGCCTACTCCACTGTTTCATCAAGCAAGGCTTTGATATGAATCCAGAAAAACCTCCTTAACTTCTATGGAGTTACTTTGGATTTACACTGATATAGCTGACAGCAGAATGGGTATGCTACAGATAATAGTATTTAGCATCTGAAGGAATAAGAATTTATTAGTCCATAATATATTAAGACATTATCTATGCAATGCTACTAGGAGAATATTTCGCATTTGAATTGTGCAGGCTCAAGCATTTACCTTGCATGGATCCGATTGCATGATCAGGGCTTCACAGTGTTCCATTCAAGCAACATTTATAATGAATGATCAGACAGATAAAATGGTGAAAGTTAGGACATAGAAAGTGCTATTAAATAGCAGGAAGATAGATTTGTTTGTACAAATTTCTCTCTGCCTCCGTAACATAAGATGTCTCCTGTAATTATACACAGTTTAGATACCTGAGTTCTTTTTTCCCAGGTTATGTTGTCCCTTCAATTTAGGTGTGAATTAATAGAGAAATGTAGCCCTTTCAGGATGGTTAATTCTTAAATTTGAAAAGCATACACTCCCCAGAGCATTGATTCAGTATGAATCAATGCTTGAATTGAAATGAGTTGGCAACCTTATACTTTTCTTGTTTTTTCAAAGATCTTAGCTTAAAACAAAAGTTTTTAGACTCTTCTTTGAAAAAAAATATCAAATGTGAATAAAGGTGTGAGAATATGAACTGCTCCAGTCATCTGAGTACCTGAGACTTTAACTATAATCTCAGATTCCTCGTTATAATTTAAGGGTCTACATTGTTAGCTCTTTTACTGTAGATCAATACAGTGTCTGTACAGACAGGCTTACGCACAAATGAAAACTGGACAGGTTACAATGAGTGGCATATTTATGCCATCACTGTGTGGCACTTAGGAGACTACCAGACTCTTTTTTCACCCCCCACAAAAATCTAAGCATGGCCAATGAGAAGGGCACTGAGGCACACAGGAGGAATCCAACGGGGCGGGTGGGATGCTGTTGTAGTGGTTCACATCCACTGAAGCAGGAGGGGGCAGCTCTTATTTCACAAGCCAAAGAGGAGTGGGTGCTGCAAAGGCTATCTAAATTAGCAAGCTACTTTGCACCCCTTTACTTTGACCCCCACCTGCCAGTGTGACCCCTTGCATGCCATCTCCCAGGAGTGGCATTGAAGGTACTATTCATCTTGATAAACTACAACTCCTCTGACCTGCTGTATTAGCACTACCCCAGGGAAGTAATTGTCTTTTTCCCAGGGCTTGTTAACCATTTTAGACTGAAGGCACCCCTCATTGGCGTCAAGGCACCCCTCAGAAATGCCATGTTAGCTTTCACTCTTTCTTTGCCTGCAGAAAAACACTGGAGCCACTTTTCTGTGGCAGAAAGCTCAGAAAGCCCACAGTGGCTCCCCTGGTTTTCAGCACTGTGGATTCCTAGTCAAAATCTCTGAGTTTATGTCCTGACTGATGCCTGCAGCACCTTTCATAGTCATAGTAAAATATGGCTTGGAGGGACCCCTGGAAGTAATCTAATCCAGTGCTTCTCAACCATTTTTGTACCAGGAACCATTTGTAAACATGGATGGCCAGTCCCAATCCATTTAGCCCTCACTCTCGATTGGCTGCCCCTGTTCCCAGATCCCCATTGTGTGAAGCAGGGAGTGGGTGTGTGGGCAGGGAGGAGTGTGTGGGACTTGGTTGGCCCAAACCATCCCTTGCAGGCTGTAACTCTGCCAGCCTGCAAAGGAAAACCCATGGTTTTCCATGTTTTTCTCCATTAAAGGATAATCCGTTTTTATAGTTTGTTCATGACCCTTTCATATATTCTTGCAACCCACTTTTTGGGTCATGACCCATGGACTGAGAAACGCTGATCTAGTCCAACCCCCTTGCTTGGAGGCAGGGTCATCCATATCTAAACCATCCCCTACAAGGGCTGTTTAACCTATACCTAAAACTGTGCAATCAATGTTGTGGCACAGCTACAAGACATATTGTCCAGACATCAAAAACACCCTCATCTGCCACAGAGAAAGCAGTGGGACAAGGGCAGTCCGTGTCCCACCATGACAAGGGTCATGGGCGACTGCTGCTGCCTTAGTCAGGGGGGGCACATGCCCCCACAGCAACCAGTCAGTGACCGGACAATTGCACCGACTGGGGGGTGGGGGTCCCCCAGCGGCCAATCTCAACAATTTACCGACTGGTGAGTGGTTGCACCGCTACATCCAGTGCTTGCACTCCCTGGCCAGCATTCACAGTGCTCCTGCTGACCCCTTGCCTGTTGCCTGAGCGGGGAGCACGGCCTGACAGGGAGTGCACCGGCGCTCTCAGGGGGTTCATGTGCACCCCCGTGCACCCACTACGCGTTGCCACTGACAAGGGTTGCTAAAATGCACTCCGGTGATTCAAGAACAAGTCAAACACCCCACCAGCGGCACCAATCTGACCACAGGGTAAAATTCTTTCCTGATCCCAAATGTGGCAAATGGCCTGATCCTCGGCAGGGGGTCAAGAGACCCTAGCCAGGAACCCCTGGGCCTTAGCCTCAGCTGGCAGAGTTAAGATTGCGTGGCAATCCTCAGCACCCTTGAAAGGTGCTCAGGGCACACCAATCCCTGCCTGAGCCATAGCTCAGGCTGCTTCTCAACCTGGGAGGGCTTCAATGCCTTTGCTCTGAGCAGCCCCTTCTCCAGGGCCAGATGAACCCTTTAGTTGGCCCTAGGCAAACAAACTCATGGGCCCCCAGCTGAAGATGAAATTTTTCTTTTGCTTTTTTTCACTCAATAATTATATGCAAAATAAGCAAAACTGGTCCTCTTCTTCACTTAGGGCCCTAGACATGTGCCTAGTTTGCCTATGCATTAATTCAGCTCTGCCCTTCCCTCCCTCCCTGCTTGTATGACTGAAGAGCGAGGACTCTGAACTCTTCCCCAGCTCCTACCACTGCAGGGCAGCTGCTGCACCAGCACTGCCCGGTCTTAACTATGGTATTGGAAGCTCAAAATTATCATATTTGCTGAAAAAACTAGGTCAGTGGTTCCCAGCCTTTTTAGGCCACAGACCAGCAAAATGCAGATCAGCATACTGCAGACCAGAAGTGACAGGCATACTGCAGACCAGCAGCCAACCCTTTTTTATACTCAGTATAAAAAATATACTGAGTATAAAAAAGGGTTGGCTGCTGGTCTGCAGTATGCCAAGCACTTCCGGACCGGCAGCCAACCCTACTGTACCGTGGGTTTGGGAACCTCTGAACTAGGGTTCACTGAAAAGCATGTGAATGACTATGCAAACGAGTATGCAATGATGAGTATCTTCAAAAGAGTATCTTCTTCTTTACTTTATATTGTTCATTGTAACTGCCAGTGACTGTGTGAGGACTGGGTCATCCGAAGTGAAGCCTTTCTTTATTTTGTGGCAAGCAGTCCTAAGGAAGTGCTGACAGGCAGCCCAAAAGTCAGTTAAAACTCCCCAAGAATGACTTGGGTTTTGCACGTGCGGCGTCAATGAGCTGCCTCAAAAATGCTCGTACGTTTTGAACACTTTGACTAGGATTGACTGCACACCATGCCGGCGTGTTGCCACCTCTCATAATTGTTGGCGTTGTTCTTAAAGTCTGTGCTTGGGAATGTGAAAACCTTAGCTCTTTCTATCTCTCTATATATAAGATATAAAATTTAAATGTTTATATAGAGGATCTTGGCCAGGATATATATACAAATATATAAATAAATAAATATAGAGGATCCTGGCCAGGATATCTATCTAGATAGATAGATTTATATAGAGGAGCCTGGCCAGGATACAGCTCTCTGTCTATCTATAGATAGATAGATAGATAGATGATGCTGGCCAGGCTATAAATATACAGGTAAAAGAAAGAGCTAAGTTTTTCATATTCCCGATGCGCAGACCTGAAGGACAACGCCAACACTCATGCGAGCCGGCGACACTGGAGGCGGACGCACCCACACACCACTGTCACCACCACACCCGGGGCAGCACTGACTGCGTCATAGCAGCAGGGGCGGGGCGCGGCCGCCCAGCCACGCATGCGCAGTAGCCCGCAGCGGGGCGGTGCTGAATCCCTCACTCCACTCGCGCGCGGGTGCTCCTCGTTTCTCTTCCCGCCACTCCGGCCCGGAACCTTGGGAGCCGGAACGTCGCAGGCGCGGCGCAGGGCTTTGGACGAAC
>NW_005841953.1:2276941-2281164 GCF_000455745.1 Alligator sinensis
CCATCTCACCCCCCGCGCCTGGGGGGCGGGGGAAAGGAGGTTTGTCATCCCCCCCCGCCCTTTCTTTTTCATCTTTATTATTTTTCTCGCTTTCTTGTTTCTCTTTGCCAAGCGCAGGTCTGTTCCAAATTCAGCTGAGCGAAGCCCGAGTCACGTTTCAAAACTCGCCTGTGCAGCCCTACCCCCCCTTCCTCCACCCCCCCCACGTGTGTCCTCACAGATCCTTCCTCTGATACTTCCCCAGACCCAGCCCAGGCCTGGGGGCCCGCTCTTTCAGCTCAGATCAAGAGGGACTCAGGGCCTGCATTTCTTTCTCTTCCTTTTCCTGGGTTTAAGGTTGGAGAGTAACTGCATGTCTGATGCTTTATCTGGATGCTCTCTAAGAAAGCAGCGGCACGGATTCCCCTCCTTCCTCCCTGTCTTGGGAAACAAGTCTCATGGGGGCCCTGCAGAGGAGGGAAAAGCCCCCTTCCCCCCACCCCAATGGTGCGGAGTGCCTTTACTTTTTGAGTTACCCTTAGTTGATTTGCTTTTGCTTCCCTGCAAGTCATCCCCCGTCTCCTGCTCTTCCCCGTCTCTCTTCCTCTTCCACTAGGTTTAGTTGAGGTGCATCAAATGTTACAGGAACTAAGCAAGGTGGAGGGGACATCTAAACCCCAAGACCCCCGAGACTGGGGCTTGCACATCAGATACCTGCCATTTTGGGGGGAATATCCAAAGCCCCAGACTGATGGGTCTGGGAGGGAGGATACTTGCCACACAGGCTTGACAGTTGAGTTCTGCTCAGTCAAATTATGGAACTTAACTATTCAGCTTTGCTCAATTGAATCTGGAACTGATTTGTCATTGATAAAGATCTAAAAATATACTCATCACACACCCTTCCCCTCCCTGGGAAACAGGAGCTTCTGGCTGGGAGCTTCCACATGGTGGTGGCGTTTGCTCTTTGGATTACCTGTAGGTGATTTGCTGTGGCTTCCCTGCAAGCCCTTCAGTAGATGAGCCCCCCTCTTCTGTCCTTCCACTAGGTTTAGTTGAGGTGAATCCAATCTTATAGCAACAAAGCTTTCTTGACGCTATGTGGAGGATGTGGGCCGAAACTACTGCCAAGCCAGAACTTCTCTTGTAATTAAAAGTTGAGGAAGTTAGGATCTGCCACCCATGTGGAAAACATTTGTGTGGTCTCATCAACTGAGAGGTCTTCAAATATAACATACCACATGCTGCAGTTTTAAGTTGGAGCATAGGGCATAAAACATGGCCTTCGATCGGCACCACTCAGTGATCATTCTACAATTGGGCTGTAGCCATTCCAGTTACTTTGCTCCATGTGAAGGTAGAGAGAAACAAGCTCTTGAATGACTCCTGAGAAGGGTCTGTAGCAAAACAGGTTAAGATGATGTTTATGTCACTATTTCTGTGTTGTCCCATTAGCTGGAATTAGTCATATGGTCATCCCTGTACAGGATATACTGAGTTGAGGATATGCTGAACTGAGAACAGGACTAGCTTGTCAGACATGATCTTTAAGTGGGAGGAAGGAAGAAAGGTTTGAGTGACAAAATTGAGGCAAGCATTTTGGATCTATTGGCATTACATTAGAGTGTAGAAACAGGTTTTTTTCCTTCCTCCGTCAGGATCCAAGAGCTGTGCAGGAGCAGAGACCTGAGGGTGGGTAAGGGAATATGCCTTAAGCCAGTCATTCTTAACCTTTTTGGACTTGAGGCACCTCTCTAACTTTTGTGAATTGAGTGGCACCCAATTTCAAAAACTAATTGATGTGTTATAGTGCTTACCTACTGGCAGAGGGGGGGGGGGAGGGCATCATTCTTGCAGGGACAAGTCTGAGACTGTATTTATCTACTTAGTTTGTCTGCTTATCTTATCTCCTCACATCTCTGGGCATCCTTCAAAGGGTCTGGTGAAACCCCAGCATTCCCTGGTACCCTGGATGATAATTGCTATCTTAAGCTGTGAGCACATGCATGCTGGGGTAAAGCTTGAGACAAAGCTGTAGCCAATTTGAGTATGTTCTGCACTAAAAGGGAGGCATTTGAAAGCATGAGAAAATAGCATTAATTTGTTCATTCTTGATGCAGTATTACATTGCATGGTCTCAGCATTCTTAAATTGGAACAGCTTGATTTGCCCACAGGTTAACTAACCTATTCATGTGTCCAAGACATTGGGTTAACTGGATTCTCTTTAAAGGAGGGTATTTGCATCCTTTTTGAGGAGAAGGAAGGAGTAGGTATTTAGAAGGAAGTGAATTGGAGGCCTTTAATAGTCACGGTGACATATTATAATTTCATAGATTTCATAGACATTAGGGCTGGAAGGGACCTTGAAGATCATTGAGTACAGCCCCCTGCCCCAAGGGCAGGAAGTCAGCTAGGGTCAAAGGATCCCAGCAAGATAGGCATCCAGTGGTTTCTTGAATGAGTCCAGAATATTAAATTGTTATTTAATAGTTATTTTAACTGTTGAGTAGTACTGGTAATGGGAGAGAAATTGAATTGTGACTATCCTTACAACTTTGTGTCAGATTAGACCCATGTGTTAAGGATGAGGTTTCCTCATAACTTCAGCTTGGAGCCTTTTTGATACAGACAAATATAAATATATGTAACCAGTAGCAGAGAATCCTAGCATACATCTTGGAATAGCACTTTGTGGGCTTCTTTCATTCTCCATTCCAAAGTTTTGAGTTTCTGTTGGAGAGATTGATGATTCCCTATTCCTCAAACAGCCCATTGTTGATAAAGACAAATATTAACATTTTGAAGCTCCTACTGTCACCTTCAAATTTGGGAGCCCTATGTAGACTATAATCTGTCCTGTGGAAAACAGAGGGTGTCTATACACAAGAAGCGAGGCTGCTCCGATGTGCTGGAATTCCAGCTCGTCAGAGCAGACTCGGTTAATTGAGTCTGCTGGAACGTGGCAATTGCTGTGTTCCAGCAGCCTCCTGCGTCTCATGTATCAGCATCCCCATGCTTAAAAAATGGCAGTGGGGGAGCTTGAACTAAAGCTCATTGAATGAGCTTTAGTTCAAGGGCCCCATCGCCATTTTTAAGCATGGAGATGCTGGTACCTGAGATGCGGTGGTGCTTGAATTGGAGAGGCTTTCGGACCTGCTCTAGTTAAAGTGCTGCCATACTCCTACCCTCAGAGCATGTGTAGAAGTGCCAGTACTACTGGAAAGGCAGTTCTTTTAAAAGTACTTCTTGTGCTTTTTTTTGCTTAGTATCTGTTAGTACAGTACTCAAATACAAATGAAGGCCACAATAGGTTTTGCACCCTCTCTGACTGTGGTCTTTGCTAAAATAAACATAGAAGAAAACACAACTATACTAAGTGTTTTAGTTCAAGTTGTTTTACTGACTTTTCCAAAGCAGTCGCTGAAAACACCTGTCCTTGTCTGCTGTTACCAGGACTTTCTCTGCATGCACCATATGTACTTTTACTTTCAGTACTGACTCTTTATGCAGACTTACTTGATGATTATGTTCAAAAGATTCAGTACTAATAAGATCTAAAAAAAAGAGACCCCCATCTACATTAGGCAAATGTCTCATTGCTATTAGCAGAGTAAACTCCAGTAGCGGGAATAAGGGTGAATATGTTCAATACTGTTATAGGAAATGTAAGATCTAGTAAAATGGTGTCTTTCATGCTGTCTAAAATTTAAAAGTTAGAATTATAGTACTAACAAAAAGGAAATTAAAGAGCTGAATGACTGCCATCTTTCAAGGCATAATTACTACGTTCATTCCTGTGTTACCAAAATGCAACAAGAGACTATTTTTCCTCATGTAGACAGAATCTTACCTTTTTCCTTCCCAAAGAAGAACCAATACGAGAGTAAAATCACTATTTTTCTGTTTAAAAAAAAAAAAAAAAAAAAAGTGACATTATTTTGTGTTGCCCTCAAAGGATAGTGTGGAATTTGTCTCCTTTTTCCCACAGAGGCTTAGTGATTAAAAAAAAATGGCATGTATTTGTGTTCAGTAATACTTTTAATGGCTAGTATTCTTAGATTTCACAACATGAAATACTACATGCTTGATTTGTTTAATTTCTACCTCTCCCTGAAAACAGACAGGATTTGTATTGCCAGGCTATATAAGCTTCCTAGATTTCCAACATGCAAAGATAATTATTATTGTGTACATTGCATTGGACTGTACTCTAGTGGGACTTGAATTTTGCCAAGGCATTCC
>NW_005841953.1:2281195-2283113 GCF_000455745.1 Alligator sinensis
TCTCTCTCCTTCACCAAACAAGTACTACAAATCCATATGTGCCAGTTTTAATTGAGTATTGTCTTCTAAATTTTTCTCAGAGTGCTGGAATTAGGCAGACTGTATCAAGGGCATCACATTTTCCTAGACATAGTGTTTAAGAGAGGAGCTGTAGCCTGTAGGTTACAACACTTGGATAATCTTGGCTTCTGATAAAATCTTAACTCTATGATGTATTTTACACAACTTTGGTCTTTAATAATTAATGATGAAATGAATGTCCCATAATACCTGTTGTTACTAATTTTGTTCGGCTTGACTAATAAACCCACTGTCTCATGGAAAGCAATCAAGTATATTTTGAAATTTTTCTTGTTTTATGTTGTTCTCCTTTTTCCTCCTCCTGCTTTTTATAACTTGGCATGCTGATCAGAAAATCTGACACTGCTTTTACTTCTCTATATGTAGTTATTCTTCTGCTTGTGTGATCCTAATATTAACCATATTGTACTCTGTGTTGTCACAAATAGATTAAAGAATGGTTGAAAAGACCAGGTGATCTGTTAGGTAGGCTTTCCCTATTCTTACTTGCAGGCTGTGTCCCCAGAATTACTAAACTTCAGAAGGTATTTACAAAAATAGCATCTGTTGTGAATCATGCAAACACCACTTTGAGCATCAAAGATCTTAGGCTTTCAACGCTGGAAAATCCCCAACATCCTCAGTTCCCTTTTTTTCAGTGCCTGGGTACAGAGACCTTCACTTAATCAAAGTCTTCTTGGCCTTACTTAGGAGTCATATGTTGCTGTCTAGTATTGATAGATTTAGTTTCCATACCATGATTTTGTTTAGAGCAGGGGTGTCAAAATAGTCCAGTTTATGGGTCAGATGACTCTTGTGGGCACAGACCACAGATTGGATCTAGAGAATGGAGCTTTGTCATCTGAGGCCCAGGGACAAATTTCCAGGCTCACAGGCCAGATGATAGCTTCACATTCTAAATTCAGTTTGCAGGGCTCCCCATAGGGCTGGAAATTCGTCAGCAGAACAAGCAGCAGCACTGTTAATGGCCACAGCTCATCCCACAACCGAATTTCCAGCCCCGTGGAGAGTGCCTCACAAGCCCGGTGACACAGCTCTGTGGGTCAGGTGTCTGACACCTGGTTTAGAGACTAGGAATCTGTACACCTTGCCTGATCCAAAAGGCTAAAGAACAGATGGCTAGTAACCAGAATTTTTTATACCTGCTATCCTTACTTGCTGCTTAACTGCTACAGGGAAGCCCATTCCCCTGGTCATTCAGTATATCAAGCACATTACACATGCAAAAGTAAATCTATCCTGTGGTAAACTGTTTGCACTGTTTTAATTCAATCTGCAGTTAAATTGAAAATTCAAATTTAATGGATGAGACCTTTCCCTTTGGACAAAAAAGTATTGCCTGTTTCTTTGTAGAAATCCATCCTTCTAGGTGGGCTGAAGGAATGGCATTCACAGACCCACAGTAGAGTGATGTTTAGCTTTCCTGAAGAGTAACTGCCATGACTGATGGGCAGCCATCTTCTACGATTTCTGAAAATATATGGCCTCCAAGAAGAGATTGGAAAAGGTTTTGTGGGGGAATATAGCATGGGACTGCAATAAGAACTGCACAAGAGGTACACTGAGAGGAGGAGGTTAAAATGAATTATGTGATTTTTAGAGTAGCTGAAAACCATTTAAATGCCACCAGGGAAGAATACAGTAAAAGCCCTGTTATCTGGCATTTTACTAACTGGCATTTCTATTAATTGGGATTTCTGGCCAGCCAGATTGGGGGGGGCTCACATGGGGCCACCGCCACCCACCTCTGAGTGGTGGCTGCCACCCCATCCCACATCCTGCCAGAAACCCCTGTGCCTTTGGTAACTGGCATTTTTAGATTACCAACACCCCCCCC
>NW_005841953.1:2283123-2292076 GCF_000455745.1 Alligator sinensis
TTCTCCACTCATGCTGGAAAACAGGCCTTTTACTATAATGACTACTGATTAGTACTGGCAGCAAAACTATACTTGGATAAAGCTTCTCAAACTTAGCATTTCCTTATCACACTTGCTCTTGAAAACAAGTACAGAAGAGAACCTTGAAATAAATGGTTTCAAGGGATGCAACTTTAAATCTGGCCTATTTGAAGTGGGGGGCGGAGGGGAAGAGTATAATGTCAGATACTGAACCTACCTATAAGATCCCCTTACAGAATTTGTTCTAAAATTTAATCTCTTAAAATGTGAAAAGCAAAGGGAAAGGGCCTTGCCAGATGAAAAGAACAAGTACATAAAGTAAACTTATGGCAAGGGGGAAGCCTCCCCTTTGTAAAATTAGCTGGTAAAATAAGTTCCTCTTAGTTTTCTGTGCTTTTGCAAAAATCAAATATTAAGTTCCAGCAGATAGAACCTTTTCTTTTAAATAGATGTGCTGAATTTAATTTTCTCATTTATGTAATAATGCTACCTAAATTTATCTGCCCAAAGCAGGGCATCTTTTATGTTGAACTTGGAATAACAACTAACTTAGCTGAAATACCATGTTCTTTGGAAAAGCTGAGCCAGTCGGCTTCGTACAGTTCAATATGTATACTCCGCTCTCATAGTGTGTAGATCAGGGACCGGTAATTATTTTGGGTGGAGGGCCGCTTACTGAGTTTTCGCAAGCCATCGAGGGCCACGTGACAGGCAGGCAGGGGCAGACAGATATTAATTTTCTACATTTTTTAGGGGCCCTGCAGGCCAGATAGCATGGCCTCGTGGGCCACGCATGGCCCACAGGCTGCATTTTGCCCGCCCCTGGTCTAGATCTTGCTACTTGTAGATAGCTCTGACTCTTCCCAAACTTAACTCTTCCTTGCTTTATTGCTCAGCTTTTAAGTTAGACCCATTTTAGGACTGGACAGGTTATTAAAAATAGTGATTTTCATTTTCTGTCATGATTATGTACTAGTATCAATTTTGAAACAAGTTTACTTTTGTATACTACTACATTGTTCAGAAGAAGAAAATGGCACTTAAAAGTTGTGATTTTAAAAAAAGTTCTCAGGCCATGGTAATTATCATTAGCAGCTGGAACTTGAAAGGTCTGCTACATTAGAGGAAAGATTCTTTAGTTTTAATTAGTCTATTAAATGTTTCTTTACCTGATGGTTTTCTTCCAAAGGGATCACCCAGGACATCTACTCCATTTGATACAGCGCATGGCAGAGAGAAAAGAGTGTCTAATGATGTGGAAAACTATTACAGACCTTCAATGCTTGAGGACCCATGGGCTGGCCTAGAGCCAGTTTCTGTTACAGACATAAACCAACAATACAGCAGTGAGCAAACAACATATACTGGTAAAAAAGGGAGGTATTTCAGTTAACATTTCTAAAAGCCAGATAAACTCCATCTGTCAGGAAAACTTTGGAACAAAATCTTTACACTTAACACAAGATGAACAGTAATCAAGATCTTAGTTAACGCTTTTATTTGATCAAATGTCCACCCTCTTATCCAACGTTTTTTTTACTACATTGGATATTTTTATGTGTGGGGAGGAAAAAGGAGTGGTAGGATCATTTACGTTTCTGGCTATGTGGAAGTGCCTACCAGCTTTGAAGAACAAAGTGTTCTTTAAATCACCAGCGACTGATTTGTGACTCTTAAAACAGGTTTCCATATATTGACTTCTTCCATGCCAGATTGTTAGCCTAACTTTTATTGTTACCTTCTTTAGGAAATGGTATTTTTTTATGTTTCAACATTTTTAGAATGAAGTGGAAATACAATAAAATTTTGTAAATCCTTGTTTTGTAATGTATAAAGATTATTTTAGGACCTTTGTTAAGGTGTACCCTTGAGTAGAAGTAGTACTAGTGAAATCTGTAAATATAATGCTTGTATGCTGTGGTTAAGCTCTGATTTTGTGTGCAATTTTTGTTAATTCTAGTGTAAAACAAGTGAATCATCACTATTTTAGCCATCTCAGGAAACAAATGTATTGTCTTTGGAAAGTTTAATTTGTTGAACCAGCTCTTGACTAAAACATCTGTAATCACTGAATTTTTTTTCTTTCTTTTTTTGTATATTAAAGGAGTCATCTTTGAAAATAATTTGAAAACAGTGGATCGTAGCAGATAATGAATGAATGCAAAAATGCCTTGCTCTAATGTTTGGAACAGTGTAGCTCTGATGAGTCAGAATCATTTTGTATGATTGATTAACTAAATTTAGTATCTATAACACTGTTCTTAATTTTTTATCTTGGATCTGAGATCTGTCTTTGTCCCCAAAACTAGCTGCTTTACCCTTCAATAGTATCTCTTCCTAGAGGATCTTTTTTCTCTTTTTTTTTCTTCTTTCTTGTATCCCAGTTAGTAATATCTTTTGAGTTGCATTACTTTTTTAGAGTTTGTCTTCACATGAAGTTATTCTCAATAAACTCCCTGGGTAGATACTCTTCATTCCACAATAAATTGGGTAACTTTGAGTATAGGCCCATGAACAAGATGTCAAAGTAATTTAGAGTGTTAACTTACATTGCAGTTACGGTGCAGTTGCCATAAAGTAGCTGATGCACTGTAGGTTCACACTTCAGTTTACTTCTTAGTAACTTGTTTTGTTCCTACACCTTTTGTGTATGAACAAATTCTTCATGTGGCTTGTTACTCCTAGTAATTCTTGAAAAGTATCAGAGCATGGTTAGACTTACCAATATTTGCTTGTTGATCTTGGCAATTGGATGCTGGATTTACAAAGCAGGTTCTTGGTAAAATGTCTAAAAGGAAGTATTAGATGAATTTTCAAATCTCAACATTAAATTAAGCTTCTTGAATGCTTCAGAAAATGTCATAAAAATACTTTGATAGTTCTACAGTTTGTGTGTTCTCTGAATTTCTCTCCTTCCCCTCCCCCACCATGTCAAGTAACTTAAAAAAAAAAGTTGTACCCAAGAATATCTTTAGGGCACTATTTGGTATATCTTACTGTGTCGTGGTTCCCAAAGTAAATGTGAGTTTTGCTTGAACAAGGAATGTTAAAAGGGCCTTAAATGTTTGAAAAATAAATTCTGTACTTTCTGCTTTATATCAATATATAATCCCTCATTCCAGAATCAAAATTGGTTCTCTGTTATCTGGCAGCTATTGGTGATGTATTGCTACAGACTGCACTTACGTTTATCCGTAGTACATACCAGCAAGACTGAGATGACCTAAAATAATTTGTAGAAAGTTTTATACAATTAATAAAGCAATTAAATGCATCATTATGAAAAAGTGAAGTATTAAGCTTCGCTTTTTTTTTTTAACCTGACAGGTGCTGTAAAATTCAGACAAGAAAGCTATAGGGTGCTTTTATTGAGTCATCTTTCTGTTACTATATCCTATGTAATTCATTGTAATTTTTTTTTACAAACTGTTTGGTGCTTTTGGGGAAAGAGATCTGGGTGCAGTCTGATGGTCTTAAGAAACTACAAAATGGTCCCAGTTCCAGACATGAGAAGAAACTGGGTTGGAAAGGAAAGGATTCATAACTTAAGATTCTGTGAGAGGTGGAACTACTTTTACAGTAGCCCAATATCAGCTGCAGTGGCACTGTTAAAAGATGCTTTACAATTGACCCAAGGATAAGAGCCAGCCATCTCTTGGAACAACTCATAACCACTTGTCTTAGACTTCAGAAGACAAATTTTGTTCCAGAAAAAGAATTGAGGAAACAATCTTGAAGCATTGTTTGACTAATGCAGGCCTTCAGCAGTACCATCTGTTAAGCTATTGGTCCTGTACACTTCAGCACTTGCGATAAAGTACATCAAACTGCCAAAGTCTCCAATAATTCAGTCAAATCAACAAGGAGTTTTTAAATGTAGATGTAATATTTCACTGAACTACTTGTACCTCACCAAAAACCTAATGCTAATAGTCAACCTTTTTACCTAAGGAAAAGGATGTGCGGTTTCAGTAAACTGATCAAAATTAATATGTCATTGTTGGATAGGTGCGACTAAAATGCATGAATACTTATTTTGTGATTTTAAATGTAAAATACTTAAAACCAATTTTAAGCTTTGCCTCATTTCCTATACTGTCCCAGCAGCTAGAAAATACCTGTTTTCCCACTGATTTTTTTTTTCTGTCTACGTGGCAAACACCGTCTCCTAAATGCAAATGCATCTAATGGAATTAGAATACAACACTTTCTCATTTGTTTATGGTGTCCAATCATGATATCTGCATGGCTCTTGGAATAGCATTTGATTAGTATAACTACAGCTTGGGGAAGCACAAATACATCGTAACTTCATGAGCTCTGCAAAAAAAGAAAAAACGTGCCTATATGGTGTTAAGGAGTAGACTCTTCATAAAAAGAAGAAAACAAGAATATGGAGTTAAGTTCATTCCTCAGAGGGCTACATACATTTTGAGGTAAGTTGAATTGATAAATGATTCCACCTACTCCATCAGTCTTTTCTTCAGTGACCTTTTCTCTTAATTCAGTTCTTGAAAATGTTAGGACAACACCCCATTAGTGTACCATATTTTCTCACATACATATGCGCCTTTCCTCCAAAATCAGCACCCCTCCCCCCCAGAATTGGGTGCATGTATTAGTCAGAAAATCAGTTTCCCTGCTTTGTTTCTTGCTTCACAGTGCAACAGCTGTTGCGTTACTATTCAGGCAGCTGAGGGATTCCATTGAGTCAGTGGATCATTATTCTTCACTCTAAAGGTGTTAACAATCATCTCTCCATTTTAACGGTCTCGATGTTCCACTAATCAAGCTAACCTTTCTTGGTAATTTTACTCTCTGGTAGCTGCCCCTCATCTTTGTCTTCCTATTTCAGCTTTAGTTAAGCAGGAAAAGGAGAGTAATTCAGCTGAAGGATTAGGTTCTGTCCCTGCTCTGTGTATCCATAACTCTGGAAAAATCTTTATTTTCTTCATTCCACCTTTCAAAAACAAGGTGTTTGTTGTATTCTGGGGCGCGCGCTGTGTGTGTGTGTGTGTGTGTGTGTGTGTGTGTGTGTGTGTGTAAAAGAAAATAAAATATTTTCTTTTGGTTAGACTCTGAAGCAAGTCGAATTCAAGACTTGCTTTGCAAGGTGGTCTTGTTTAAACTGAATTGGTGTTCTCTTATTAGATGGAATTAGTAGTAAAAATCCTCAGTTAGTATAACTTATCATAGTTCCACTGTGTTAAGTAAAGTAACTCTTGTGTGGTAACTTGGGTTTTTCTTTTATGTACATATTTGGAGATTATTTTGGAACAATTATCTCCTGACACTTTCAAGTAATCAGAATTTACAATGTTAATTTTTTGGTTTGTTTTTTAAATGGCATCTTCAGAACATCAGACAAAATGGACATTAATACATTTACTTTAAACAAAATTAGACCATTTGTAAAACTTAGGTAACTAAATGTACTGAGCATCTGAGTTAAGCAATGAGCTTTACAACTTAACCATTATAGGTAAGATGTTCATACTGGATACAGTTTGCAAACAGAAAGCACATGGGCAACAGAATAGATTACTATTTTGTGGCACCCACCTGATTCTATCTTCATTTTCAGTAAAAGGATTCCATGTGGGGAAGCAAGAAAAAATATTTTAAATTGGTTACTCCAGTTTTTGAGCACACTTCTATAGAATATATTCCAGGTACTCTTTTTTTCCCCTTCAATTTCATCCTAATAAAGCAGTCTTTAAGGCTGTGAGTCTGAAAAGCTTTCTGGCCATGTTTCTTTTGTTTATACATGAGACTATTAATTGTTTAAAGTGAGATCAAATGTTAAGCCTGTGTGTAAGTGTGATCTAAGTTTGAGAGTTGTGATATGCATCTGTATTCAGACACTTTTATTTAAAGATAACTTGTACTTTTCCACAATCTTTCCAGCAAATAAACATTATTGGTAACGACTGGTCTGGATTCAAAGTCATGCTTTTCTTCAGCTTATTGTTATTAGAGTAGACTGAACTGCCCAGAGATGAATGAAACTGAATTTAAAATATTTCTTTAAATGCCATTTCTGTGAATTTTATTTTGTTTTCTCCCAGATCCAGCATTTGGCCATTTGATAATTTCTTCATATTGTGAGAGAAGGAGTAGAAGGAGAATTGGATCCACTGTAATATAAAGAATTTGTGGTGGAAATTAATTTAATGCATGTTCTTGTGTAAGCTTGTTTATTCTCTCTCTCAAACTCATAATTAAGTATAGTACCAGCATAAAGACCACTTCAGTCTCCAGTCACTGGGCCATTACCATTACTAGGATGTTAATAAACTATACTAGCTTTTGGTGTCAGTTCAGCAGTAGTCTGCAAAAAAATTGAATTATCTGTTATGTAAGGTTCACAGTTTGCCTTCCATTTGTTAAATATATATGCCAGCGATGTTTGTGTTCTAAGACAAAACATGCAGAAAATGTGAATGTGGAAGCAAAAGTCTTAAAGCTGGAATATGGATTGGGCTTAGCTGCAGTATTAGACCACAGAGCTAGTCCTTTAATTCTTCTGTTTAAAGCATTGAATGGCTGGTAGAAAAAGCTCTAAAGACTTTTCAAGTTCCTGTCTGGTGCAAGAGACGGTGCATGAAAACCTCCTGGGTTCTGAACCAGGGAGCTTGAGAGTGGTTTCTCAACAGTGTGAATGATCTTCTTTTAAGTAGAAACTTGTCTTTTTAACTGTGCCCCTTGATTGTCTCCACCCTTGCTTATTTTTTAATTATCCCTTAGCTCATTTTCTTTCCTTGCAGTAAGTTCCAGCCAGGTGACACATTCATCCCTCTGGTGGCTGAGGCAGCAATAAGTAGCTATTCCCATGCCCTGAGATCCAAGAGTTCAGCATGGGACTCCATGGGCTGTCACAATGTGGGGCACCTGCTCCAAATCTGTGCCCAGGACTCGTGATCTGCTTGCTCCCTCCTATTTATACTACTGCTAGCTGTGCTCCCTTGATCACATGACTGAGTGGCAATGAATTATTGAAGTTCACTGTGCATTTGTATAGCTTTTATCAATAACTTATGCCTGCAAAATGTAGGTGTCTGCATACCAATTTTTGTTCATATGGTTTAAGGATAGGATTTTCATAAACAGTCAGGCCTACTATCTCTGCTCCTGTTACAATCATAGTTGTTTCGGTGGTGTCTTTATTGGAGTGTGATTATGCTAATCCTGAGTGTGTTTGAAAGTGCCAACCTGGAAATAGTGACATTTAAAGGGGTGGCAGTGGCATGGAGGAGTTCTTAATGTTTGCAAGACAGACATTCTGGTCATGAGCTAAGGAGATGCCCTAAAATGGAGGAATTTTGCAGGCCTCCCACATCCCAAGCCAGCTGGTTCTTGGTTACATCTGGTGAAGCGCTGGGCCACTGTTGACAGCTTTAAGTCTATCATTGCTTCCTGAAAATTAATACCATCAAGTGAATTGTATGACCCATTCTCTGGTTAAAAACAAAAACAAATTAGCTCGCGGTAATGGCATACTACACTTCACAAGATTTTTATGCTTATTATTTACATATAGAAATGTCTAACACTCAGGCTTCCTTGCAATTTAAAAATAATATGGTTTAATTGTCTAAATCTACACATTGGTCTTCAGTCAGCTCTCTAATACTAAGCATTTCTTTGTGAGATTCAAGTTTGACAAATTTTCCCCTGAAGGTCTGTATTTCGTTTTAAATAAATACGCATGTTAGTTTAGTTTTCAAGATTCATACTTTTCAGTTAGTGCTGCCACTATATTGGGAAGGACCAAGTATAATCACAACACAACTAAAACGTTTAATCTTTCTTAAATAAGGTGTTAATTCAGCTAGGAGATTGGTGATTATCTCTATACTATAGTTATAAAGTGTTTACTTCAACCTTCTCTTACTTAAATAAAGCTTTGCTTAAGTTAAGCTCCTATTTAGAAACAAACTAATATATTTCATTAAAGACCAGGGTCTCAATACTTTTACTTAAACAATTTGAGCTGGACTGTTCTGTGTATGATAAAAATAGCCATCATATAGGGATTCTGTTCCAGTTGCATTTATTAGGATATTCTTTGGTTGGCCTAGCACTGTCTGCATTCTTTGAAAAATGACATTGTACTGAACTGCGATAAGAAATATCGAGTACTTGTCTATTAATTTAACGCCTAGTGTAGGTTATTATAATATTTGTACAATAGATAAGATGCGTTTCTCGTCTGTAACCAAAAATGTCCTGTATAGTTTGGTTCTCAGAGTCCACACTGAGTCACATCATTGCTTTGGGCAGGTAAGAAGAAGACTGAAATGCTCCTTCTGCATCTGCAGTACCCATGAATAGGTAAAGGACTTGCATTTTTCAAGCTGAATCCTCAACTATGGTTATACAGTAAAAGCCCTGTTATCCGGCACGAGTTAGGGGTTGGCGGGGCAGGTATTTAAAAATTCTGGTTACCCGAGGTGGGCAGTTTTTAGTTGGACGCAGAATGGAGTGGGGGGAGGCAGAGCAGCAGCAGCAGCATAGTGGACAGTTTGGCCGGATGCAGAGTGGCAACAACGCAGGGCAGTGGATGGTGGCGGATGCATGTGAGCTTATCCCCCCCCGCCTGTGTCCAGTGGGGCAGCCGGAAAATCCAGTTAATAGAGTATTCCGGCTAGTAGACTGCCAGATAGCAGGGGTTTTTCAGCCTCCGCAAGAGAAGGTTTCAGCCTCCACAAGAGAAGGTTGAGAGGCGACCTTGTGGCTGCCTATAAGTTCATCACGGGGGCACAGAAGGGAATTGGTGAGTATTTATTCACCAAGGTGCCCCCGGGGGTTACAAGAAATAATGGCCACAAGCTAGCAGAGAGCAGATTTAGATTGGACATTAGGAGGAACTTCTTCACAGTTCAAGTGGCCAAGGTCTGGAACGGGCTCCCAAGGGAGGTGGTGCTCTCCC